>NC_044068.1:16058209-16118209 GCF_902167405.1 Gadus morhua
GCTTGACTTCCAACTCCATCCTTGATCTAATAATAATAGTTAATCATGTTTGACACTTCACACATCAAAATAAGTATTATATTTGCAGCCCATTTAATCCATTCTTTTGAGGTTCTAACCAAACGCATGTGCACTCCCAAAGAGAGGAGGAAAATAACCTCAGTTCAAGAAATCTCATCACTAACACAGCAAAGGGACTGTGTGTTGTCCCTCACTCTCATATGCATGTTCACAAAAGCTTTAGGTGTACAATGTGACGGCATACAATTAGTCACACTGTAACACATCCACCCTAAGAGTGTTGTAATAATAATGACTCACCATGATCCTTACATTTTATTTGCGATCCTCCCAGTGTGTGAGAAAGACGTGCTCGCGGTGAGCTCCACCTCCGCTGAGGAGCACCGCCAGCCCTTCAAGGACAAGATGGAGGCCTTCCTCCTCACGGGTGAGCACAGGCAGTTAACATAACAGAGCGTATCACATGTCAAAGAACTACACTTTCAACATGCACATCATGCACGGATTAGATGAGCGGAAAAGCCAATGTATTGATTCTACACAGCAGACTATCTTTGTCACTGATGGTTACAGAGAATGCACAAGGGTTGTGGAGAATTATGTTTGGCGTCTGTTCAGTAGACATAGAAGCAGTCATTGGTCGGATATCTTCTTTTCTGTAGTCAAATATTTCTAATATTTTTTTTTAACAGCACATAAGGTTAATTATTCTTCAGACTTAAATAATGAATACTACTCAATCAGTAACGACAGCCTTTGCTGGGTAGCAAGGATGGCTAGATTCCAGGGGGCCTTTTAAATCTTCCCCCAACCCCCCCCCCCCCCTCTCTCTCTCTCTCTCTCTCTCTCTCTCTCTCTCTCTCTCTCTCTCTCTCTCTCTCCACCTCTCGTAACAATTCCTTACTTTTCGATGGTGCCAAATGAGGACAGCCTACGTCCTGTTGCCCTGGTGAATATCTACAAAGTCTCCGTACATTGCATCGCTGGAAATATTTCTGTCTGAGAAGGAAGATAGCTAGGTGGGGGGGGCACCGAAGGGTAGGTCAGGGTGAAGGCTAGACATGCAGATAGGGATCACAAAGATGTTTGGCGATCCCTGAAAGATCCCCAGCCTAAGACATCAATTCATGCGAGCATGTCCTAAAAAAGTAGTTGGGCAAGGCAAGAGCAATGTATGTGAAGTCGTCATGATTTCAGAGGGCACTTTAGTCCACTGAACATTGGGAACATTTCTTGTTATTAATAAAGGAAAAGGGTCAGTTTAGATTTTTTTAGTCAATTTATCAATGCCATGTAAAATACATATCTCATAATAGTTTACCCTGATTTCCTTTTATATGCATAGTCAATCTGTTTAAATAAGCATGCTGACCGTGACAGATCCATTTCACGATTGTCTGTTTTACTCTTTCAGCCCGGAAAAGCCATGAAGAGGCATCAGACCTCTTGATCACTTCTCAAAAACGGTGTGTGTGTGTGTGTGTGTGTGTGTGTGTGTGTGTGTGTGTGTGTGTGTGTGTGTGTGTGTGTGTGTGTGTGTGTGTGTGTGTGTGTGTGTGTGTGTGTGTGTGTGTGTTTGGTGTGTGTGTGTGTGTGGGTGCGTATATGTGTGTACAATAATTCTAAGCTTCAGCTTCTACCGACTAATGTGCTGTCACTAATTAGTACTTATTCAAACAGTAACTAAGGAGGCAAGGGACTCTTTTTTTTTTAACTTTTTTTCATCATTTGGTGAGCCATTATTTGGTGAGCGTTGACCCTAGTCGACACCAAATGTCTTTCTAATCTATGCTACCCTTGTAGCAAAGCCAGCTCATAATAGACAGAGAAACAGGTTTTCACAAGAGAGAGACACCCCTAAACCTTTGATGAAAAATGACAGCACCATCTCTAAAGTAACATGCTCGAAATAATAATGATGTCAATAATAAGGTGATGATATTCTCTTTTTATCTGTGATGAATGGGGTTTGGTTGGCTGCGAGGCAGCTTTGAGGCGGTGGTGCAGTACTTCGGCGTGAGGCCCAGGGCAGGAGAAAGCGAGGTGTCCACCGCCCACTTCTTCCTGCTCTGGTTTGAGTTCTGTGCTGACTTCAAGACCAGGTGGAAAAAGGAGAGCAAGAACGTCTCCAAGGAAAGGTCTGTGTGTTTTTCTGTGTGTGCGTGTGTGTGTACATGCGTGCATGTGTGTGTGTGTGTGTGTGTGTGTGTGTGTGTGTGTGTGTGTGTGTGTGTGTGTGTGTGTGTGTGTGTGTGTGCGTGTGTGTGTGTGCGTGTGTGTGTGTGCGCGCCGACGTGCGTCTGGTGTGTGGTGTGTATTGCATCAAGGCATGACATCTTCTACTTTTGTAGTATAATGCATGCATAATAACACATGCATAATTAATCAATCAGTTCACCAGGAATAAATGGATGAATGATTTCATTAGCAGTTCTGTTCAAGATCTCTAGATCACACATTTTCATCACTGTTATTGCTGTGATTAGAAAGGACAGCTGTGTCATTAATCAATGATTGGCAATGGGAGGCTAAGGTTGAATAAATAATATGAGATTGCCATCATGCATTTGTGTTACCCAGCAGGTTTGATCCAAAATGGTTGAAAAATACACCCATATTACATATTATTATTATAACAGTACATCCTATTTATTTACATATTTCACTGCCGATGAGAAAATTGACAACTGATTTTCTGTTGTCGTTTTTGTTGTTGTTGTGTTCGCTCGCAGACTAATAGAGGCTCAACAGTCGGTAAGGAGGATCACAGAAGACAAAAAGGTTGAGATCAGACAGGTCAACCCCAATAGCCTGGTAAGAGACACCTGGATATCCATCCCATACAATGTCAGAGCTCAGAACAGACACATGGTGTTTAGTTCAGATAGCCCCATATTTAAATACTAACATTCAAATGTGCTCGCTACATCTTGTATGCACATTGTATTGTATTGATTCTTGAAAGTTGATTATTTGATTAGTCGTACCTCAAATTAAAATTTATGAAATTATATGATTATTTGGAGATGGATCAACTGTGTATGATTCCCCCTCCAACAGAAAGACCGGCTACGACAGAGAGATAGAAAGGCTTCCCACTGAGAAACAGGAGAGAAAGGAGGGAGGATGGAAGACAATGACTATGGAAAGACAAAAGGTTCACATTCAATAGTATGATGTGGATTTCGACCAGTACTGGCATTTAATGCTGTTATATATATTGTTATCTTTTTTTTATGCTGTAAAATACGCCAGTAGCCAATTGCATCTAAAACATATACCAAACGTAATAGTCTTAAATGTTATCCAGAAAGTGTCTCAATGTCTAATTACTACAATCCAATAAGACCAATGCATTAAAACGAGGAGCCTATATTATAGGCCTAATTAGCAAAATAAAGTCTCAACACTGATTTAAAGGCTAAGTGGATTTAAGTTATTTTTCTATAAATGTGCAAGATTGTGTGCTTTTGTCTCATATAAATGTAAATTTAAGGGTCAAAGAAAACATGGTTCAAATGTGTCCAGGTTCAAAAGTTTATTCACAACCATTCACAATATCATTGTTCCCCACCTATTTACAGTTTCCTAGAACCACACGGTTAACAGTGCAAAGTGTACAACGAAAAATATGAATGCCCTCTGCATTTGTTCCACACAGTGGAAACAATACGAATGCCATTTAATAAAACCCATTCTAGCATAGGTCCTATAGGCGGGAGATGGTTTACGCTTTTAACGAGTCAAATAAGCGTCAGCTATAAAGGTGAGTTAATATGCCAGTTCAGAGAGGCCCACGACTCATGAGTGACAGATCCAATAGGGAAAGGGGGGAACATGTCCCGCAGATGCTCTCACTTTGTCTTACAAGGCCTGCTGCACTATCTACAACATTGGCCTATAACTGAAATGATGGGTAAGTGCTGAATTAATTAAGTTACGTTGTGAAAAAATATTCTGGGGGAGAACCCTCAGACACCTGTTATAGGCAGCCCTTGCGCAGGCATATAGTCATATAAGGTCCCACTATTCAGGTTCGCATCGTCCGTCACGAGTGCTGTTCTCCACCTCTGTATCATTGACCTCTGCACCGTTTACATCCACCTCCGTCCCCGAAGAGAAACCTAGTCCAGGTCGATGGTCGTGCAGCGGCACTGCTTTACGCGCTGCACCCGTTTCTTCCTCGTGCTCGGCGTCTGGCCCGGGCACACCAGTGTGTAGGTGACGGTGGTGTAGGTTTTGGGTTTGCAGGTGGCGCACGACTGAAAAGCGCTGTCCTCATGGTAGACGTGCCGCGGGATGTAGAAGGAGTTGCACTGGCCGTAGCAGAAGCGGTTGATGATGGTGCGACTCAGGCAGCCCTCCTCGTGGATCGTTTGCTTCAGCGGCTGCGTTTTGCACCAATCCATCTTCAGGTACCGACGCTCCGTGACGTGCAAGGCCTCTTGACTGGACTCCAGGACGTCTTCGGTGGCGGTCGCTGGAGCCTTGGCACGGGCGATAAATCCAGCAATGGGTGTTTGGTGCGACCTCTCGGATTCGTTCGGGTTGTATTTGTAGGCATGCGGAAAACTACTAGGGAAGGTCCCGGCGTCTGTACTTCTCATTCCGATAAGAATTCCCAAAGCAAGGGCTGATGTGAACACCGAAGTCCTCATGATGACAGCTATGAAAAGAAATAAGCAGAACGTAAGGGACAGTTTTACGCGTGGCTTTTACGCGCGTATTACGCGCCGTGCGCTAGATCAAATATGCAGTTAAAAATGGATTGGACTTACCCGTCTTTTATCCAAACAAGTAGCAACACACGAGTTTGCTTATGAACTGCGTGGGTAGGTTCGATATGTAAAGTGAAAGACGTCCGGCGTCAAACGAGGATTTCTGAATGACATACAAAAGCCTCGCTCCCACTGCATTTTTATAATGGGACCCGTTGGAACACACCCCCAAATCGCGCTCCATCCTTGGTTGCTGAGACACTTTGTAAGAAAGACACACTCCCAACAGTTGAAATGCAAGTAGCCGATTTTATTTGAAGAGCATATTAACCAAACACAAAGCTATATGGCAAGGTGCAGTTACCAGACCGGGCAGTTTAAAGTAGCATAACATTAATTGGTTAGGGCAACCGTGGTTGTTAAGAAGGTCCAAACCATTCATCAAGCTAGAAGCGTTTCCCCCCTAGAAACTAACTTATGGGTTCACTACAGAAGGGATTAGTAACCAATAATCCAATTTGCCATATGTGCCATCTGCTATAAGTTCCAAGTACCAAACAAACAGATACCATGACTATACAAACAATGACATGTTGAATTACCCTGATCTTCGTAAACAAATAATTCTATAGTTTTCTTCATCCGCATTCTTTCCCTGCAGTTCACACTGTTTTACTTATGAACCCCTGGACATTTGTACCCGCTAGTCGGCCGTTTAGGGGGCTGCGGTGGTTTTGCTGCTGACAGAAGTGGTCGGGGCCTCCCCCCTCTCTTCGTCAGAGAAGTGGGGTGCCGATTTCTTGGCGACCACATTAGTCAGCCTCTGGCCCATCCAGTAGGGGTTAACACTCTGGAACATATTAGGACACATCAGGGGATTATTGGACGGATTGATTCCACATGCACGGATGCATGGATGTGTGTGCACACACACGCATGCACACACACAGACACAGACACAGACACAGACACGACACACACAGGAGGTCATTAGAACACACACAAAAAACGTTCCTTTAAAAGCAAGGGTTGTTTATCAATCATGTTATAAGACAAGAGTATTGCCCTATTAACCTAATAGGGCAATTCAATTATTATTTTGTACCTGAAGAGACCTGTATCTTTTCACAAATTTAAACTTTTTTAACATTGGTATTACATTGTATTGGATGAATAACCGTACGATAGAAACCTCTATTGTAGCTGCTACTTCAAAATAACCTTGGATCAAAGTGTTAAAGGATAGTATATAAATGTAAAGTTTAGTAAACAATTTCCTCCCTGAGTAAAGGAGTTTACATTGCTGCGATTCATCATAAGATAACCCCTCTTGCTAAGGAATGAGATCATGTTTTTTTTTATATAATGGACGTACCCTCTTTCTTTTTTTCGGCCCGCCTTTGAGTTTTTGGTACAAAAGCTCCTTGTTCTGAAGAGAAAGAAAAAAACTAAAATGAGACAGAAATTCACGTTCCATTTTATTTGTACAGCATCTTCCTTTTGTCTCAGAACTACAAGTCAACAAAGTGGATTGGATGTCCTGAACAGGCTGATCTCCGCCGGGACACACACACACACACACACACACACACACACACACACACACACACACACACACACACACACACACACACACACACACACACACACACACACACACACACACACACACACACACCCACCCACCCGTTTGGATAAAACCGATAAGAAATTGCATTAAATGTCAATAAACTGTGTTACGATTCTTGAATGAAGAAATAAAACCACCAAGATCCCGGATGTCAAAATGATCAGGGAACCATTTTACATAAAACAAAAACATTCACTGCATTCCTTGAATTGCTAAGAAATGTAGATGTCTATTGATATTTCCATGTCTCTCATCTCGTTTACAGTCTCGACTGCCCCGCGTGCAGCGTGTGTCCCTCTGAACTCACCCATTTGGCCAGGGCAGGGTAGTCGTGCTCGGGGTCAAACAGGTGCTGGTGCTTCTGGAACTCTCTGCTGAACTCTGCAGTGTCGAGGGCCTTCTCCAAGCACCCGTCTGACGCTAACGCACACACACACGCACGTACGCACGCACACACAATGTATACCCATATGGTTCGTAGTCCAAAATATCAATGAATAACGGAGAAAACATTTTACCATTTTTGATAATTTATACATGTATATCGTTACTTTTAGAGCTATTAAGCTGTACAAATGACAGCAAAGTGTAACAATGTATTTTGAACATAGAAATGTTTATAAGGTGGATACCTGAACAATCTTGTAAACAGGGTGATATAAAATAAAAAAAGGCCAGGGATGAATTGGATATATTCAGAATGAAAACTAATTGTGGTTGAATTAAGCTATCTGGGTCGTACCGGTCTTCCCAATGGGACATGGGTTCGGGGGGTCGGGGTAGCCATGGTCCTCGCTGAAATCCTTGGGAACATTGTCTCCCGTCAGCTCCGCCACAATGTTCGGGATGTTCCCATAGGGGCCGAGGTGCTGCAGGCCCTCATGCGCGCCCCCTGGTGGCCCAAAAGAGGTAGAAAACCATAAACCACTTTCAAGTGAATGTTGTCGATAAATTCAAAGATATAAGATATCATTTGAAAAACAAACACAAAAATAGCAGCCGCTCTTTAACAGGCTTGGGTAATGTGCAATAAAACATGAGGTAGGACCTATACCTTGTATACTCTGTGGTCCAACAATATTGGTTGCTTGGTGAGCGGGATACTCCACCCTGGGGCGAGCGATCCCAAGCTGCTCCATCACGCCGTGGAGGAGGCGCTGGATCTCGGCCTCAGACACCTGGGTGGCCATGCGGGGGCTCCGACCTGACGCCACGTCCACCAATGCGTACGCCAGGATGCCGATCAAGGATAACCGGACCGCCGAACCCATTCTGTCTCTACGGCATCACATGAGAGGAAACGATACGCATGGGTTCACAGGATGAGATAATTTTCCTTATGTAACCCAAAACATAACCGAGACTGACGCATACAGGCTGCGAAAGTGTCTTGTGTACGTCTGGTACATTGACAATATAAAGAAAACGTGCGTTTTGTTTAATCTAACTAACAGTAATCCAATTGCATCGTGGGCCTATGTCGTCTGTACGTCTTAAGTAAACAAGCCCATTATGGCGCATTAGAGATAAACCGCTCATTAAGAGGCGTAATGTACCACACGGCGTGCATCAGCCCGCACAACATTACGCTCATAGTATCAGAAATAGCCCACTCGTCAGTAGAGTACAATAAGGGTATTAACAAAAATGTGTTCTGAGCCTAGAAGCCTTACCTGAGCTGAGCGTCCCCTGGTCTACAGTGAGGATGCTGATCCGCCGCGCTTCACGGCTCGTCGATGCAGTTGCTAAGACACGAAGCATCCATGATGCTCATTGGCTGCTCCCTAATGTCAACATCAGGCCAGATGTAGCTCTCTGGTTTCAGCAGGTGGTGACTAGCGACTTTTTTAAAGCACAATGGGCCGGTGAATACAAATAATTGAAAAAATAACACAATTCAATTCATCCAACCAGAATGATTATTAGTTTAAAATATTTTATTTAAAATGTAGATTTTAGATCAGAAAACCTATTTAACAAAAAAGTTCCCTCAGACATTAACATTTAAAAGCAAGACCGTTTAAAATAATAAATAACTTTGAATGTATAAATACAAAATTGCAACATAAATACATCTGGTCGTTATGACAAACCTCGTTACAACAGTTGGACTATTGAAGTTAACACAATCGACATTACAGTTACGTAGAGCGTCTTCTCCAAGCTGTTAGCCATCTTAATTTTCCCACACTGGTCAGTATGGGAGAGTTGCTTGAATTTGGACCTCCGGGCAATTTGGAGAAGCGGCAGAGTCTGCACACCAACGGGTACATGGTTAATGCAGACATAATATCTGTTAATGATTGCACACACACACACACACACACACACACACACACACACACACACACACACACACACACACACACACACACACACACACACACACACACACACACACACACACACACACACACACACACACACACACACCTTCTGAGACTCGCTTGTGGGGTCCGGCATGCGTCCTTGCTGACATCAGCGGTGGTGGTAATGTGACCTACAGACCGTTTCACAGAACACTCCAAATCAACACGCACATGGCATCGCCTCGATAAGAACACATCCAGACTAGTTCTGACATGCTTTGCTGATGTTAAGCCCAAAAATGTATAATGTTTTCAATGTTTGCATCCATAAAAGCCCTTTATGTAAGGTGATCACGAATAAAGACGGGCCGAATCAAGGCCGTCTCTGGCCATTTCGGTGCCCTAGGCGACTAGACATAATACAATAATGTAATATATATATTTTTTAAAACCTTAATTTTTGGTGCCCCCTCAGGTACTTGACACACACTGTGAACTCTGCGTATAGGGAGCGGCGGGCCTGGGCCGAATACACTAATGATCTTGTGCTTTGATCCGTTACAATAAAAACAGATTCCTTCCCTCCTGTGAGTTTGTGTGCTCTGTCAAAAATTAAAACGTCCAGCGTGCTTCAGGCTTTACTCTTTTACTCTTCTCCTGTTTTACAACCAGGTGTCAGTGTAAGCAAAATCTGCTTTGCCCGGTGACAAAGTGACATTACCAGTGGGAGAACCCACACAGGGGAACACCGGGTCGATCAGTCAACTAGCTTTGGCTTTAACCACTTTGCTGTCCATTTCCATTTACTTTACCCTCCTGTACGTTCTGCTGCGTCTGGGATCATCAGAGCACTGATCTTACCGGGGAGCGGTGTGTAGGCCCTGAAGAGCAGCACATTGGGGAAGGACTCCCCGCCTAGACTCCTCCTGAGATGGGTGGAGGGCCTGGGGTGCTGGGTGGGGTCCACACCATCCCAGACCAGCGTCTTGGTGGACAGCGGCGCTTCTTGCATTAAAGAAAAGTATAATATATGAAGAAGGACTGAAAGGAGTGTGAATCTAACCCTCATGAGGTTCTCATTTGGAGAGAGCCAAAGCGAGAGAGACTTAAATGTATGCAGCTTCTATATCCTTCATAGAAGACCACAAGCTAGCGCTTTCTTCTAACCTCGCAAGCTGTATCTTTTTTTGTGTTTCTTCTTGGAGTGGGCGTCCCGTGTGCGACGGGAGACAACCAAGAAAGACCTGCTGTCCATCACCGCCTTTGGAATCAGACCTGGGGGACGGGAGAGACCCCAATGATAATCCTTGCATGGTTTTCAAGGGGACCACATTCAAAGTCAAGGTTCAGTCCATAAGAACAAGAGAAAGGATCCCACCAAACATCCGAGGGCTGTCGATGAAGGCACGCAGCACCTCGATGCTGAGCTCCAGGTCTCGCTCCGACAGTTTGGAGGCGTCGGACGGGAACAGGAGACAGGGGGTGAACACCATGGCCAGGTTACTGCTGGTCATCAGGTTCTCTGCACACCTGACCAGGGAACACGTCGGGTGGAAGGTGATAGTCTCTGGTACGGTTTACCAAATCGATTCTTTAAAGCGGTAATCTCAACCTACTACGTTTTGATTCAATTGAAAATTGATTCAGACCCATAGCTCTCATGTTTTAGTGTCCCCACTAGCTATTGCTATGAGGACCTAACCTCAGGAACAGGAAATATCATACTGAATATACATGTTAAAATAATGCAGATATAACCAGGAGGTACAACAAACATAAAACCTGAATTTTGAAGCTACAGAGGGTATGACCTCAGCACCCAAACGACAGTGTATTTTCACATCCCCACCTCTGGGAGACCTGGTGGAGGAAGGTGAACAGGAAGTGCAGCAGGGAGGCGTTGCGGGCAGGCAGCAGGCAGGACAGTAGCTGCAGGGCGGAGGTCCTCTCTGGCGGGCTTGGCAGGGCCTGGGCCCGCAGCAGAGCCTTCTGCAGCTCAAAGGGAAACAGCGGCTGGGGGAGCTCCCTGCAGAAGGCCTTCACCAGCCCGGCCACGTCGTATGGGAGGGCCGTGGACAAGCAGCCCTCGCCGCGGTTTAACTTCGCCTGTGGGGTGCAGTTGAACTCGCTTTAAATATTTTTTTCTTTTTTTTTTATCTAAGCCGGATGCAACTCACTTATGAAGCGCCCTCCAGTTGTTGTTTTAGATTTCAGTTTTGATAGTCTGCCAGACTGCTTTTGAATCAGTAGCCATTAGATTCCCTCATACATCAAATATTAAAAAAGTCCTATCCTTACCTTTAACGCCTTAATCCTGGTATGCGAACCTGGTTTCCGGAACAGTCCTACGGTTCCAGCGCGCTCCCGCAGGATCGAGCACGCTTCTACCAAGAAGCTGACAGGCACAAGAGTTTTTCATCCTACTTCGGGGTAATAATCTCTGGTCGCCCTAGACAACCCCCGACACTACTCACCAGGGTACCAGACCGAACTCAGGGATGCAGTGCCTCGGGACGTTATCCAGAGAAACTCCAAAAAGCCTACTCCCGAGCACCAGCGACCTATCCTTCTTTTCCAGACTCCCCTTTACATTTATCCCATGAAGTACTTGGAGATGGAATCGTATTACCTTTCCGTCTGTTATAGACGGCATGGCGACTTAAATGAATACAAAGCTGAATAAACTTTAAGGACACCACAGTGGTGGTTGTGTGCCAAAAGTACTGAGGCGAGTCGCATCGGCCTCATTTAGCTCATCAATGGCACATCTGGCACCTGCTAAAAGGTAAACAGGAAGTAAGCAGGAAGGAATAATGTCATTTCCGTCTTTTTTTGTAAGCAATATATACTTTGAAACCGAAAGCTAATTTATTTGATTCGTTTTTCGTGAACCACCTATTTAATTTGATTTATATATATATTACCCTTCTTTTTTTAACTCCTAACCCTATAGGCCTACAAGGGACACATTTTAAGATGTCCTCTTTTACATTTGAGATGAAGGGAGATCTAGGTATGTTTAGATTGTTATTAAGATTATTTATTTTAAAGTTTTTTAATTCAACTTTATACAAATACAAATAAACCTGAATTAATCACCCCATGATCCTACCAAGACCAGGGTTAATCGAATATCCAATTGATCTAAATTTTCTGGAAAATGAGTTGTCCACAACGACATTAAATCAAGCATTTTTTTTATTAAAACAGTGAGTGTATGTACAGCAAAACGTAAAGGTACACAGTACAAATGCGGACAGAGAAACAGAAGCGTCGATACGATTCAGCGGCGGGATCCGGGCGTTTCGATTGGTCGGTGTGGGATCGGTGTAGCACTTAGAAGCACTTCCTATGGACGATGGAGGGGCCGGCCTCGTCGTACTCCTGCTTGCTGATCCACATCTGCTGGAAGGTGGACAGGGAGGCCAGGATGGAGCCTCCGATCCAGACGGAGTACTTCCTCTCGGGGGGAGCGATGATCTAGAACAGGAAGGTGGTTGTTAGAGAACGACATTGTCATAGAGCAATCAATCATGGTGACCAGATATCAACATGTGTTTATACGATACAATACACATGCATTGGGGCTCCTTGACCACACTCACACCCTGAAATGTCCCACAGTGTCCCAAAGGTAACCAAGCCACCAAAAGCCTCCTGTATTCCTACTGGCTGTGCTGCTGTGTCTTGTATGTGTACACAGATGCAGGGTATTGTAGGTACTGCGTCAGTGGTAGTCGGAGCTCACCTTGATCTTCATGGTGGACGGGGCCAGCGCGGTGATCTCCTTCTGCATGCGGTCAGCGATACCGGGGTACATGGTGGTGCCACCGGACAGCACGTTGTTGGCGTACAGGTCCTTGCGGATGTCGATGTCGCACTTCATGATGCTGTTGTAGGCCGTCTCATGGATACCGGCGGACTCCATGCCTGGGATGGAGAGAGAGAAATTTGGTCTTGAGCTATTGGCCTTTTATTTTTGTAATGATGTGTAGGTCCCTGTACATTTTGATGCTATACTCAACGAAATTTAAGGTGAGGGTACCCTCCTAAAGGGGGTAATTGTGTTATATATGTGATTGCATTAGCCTATTAAAGGTGGGGTTAGGGTTAGATGACATCGCCAGCTTAATACCCGAATGCCAGAGCCAATAAAACATAGTAGATTATTCTGGTTCCCATGTTAAAGGCTTATCAAAATACCGACAAAAAGTGGGCGAAATGTCCCAAATACGCCACTAGATGGCAACGGCCTCCTACATATTCTAATATCAGATAAGATGCCACTTTATTAAATCCTTTGAGGGGACTTCACATTGTTTCTACTACACATGATGATGCAAGAGTGAGCCAATGTAGCCAATGTGACACGCACCAATGAAGGAAGGCTGGAAGAGGGTCTCGGGGCAGCGGAAACGCTCGTTGCCAATGGTGATGACCTGTCCGTCGGGCAGCTCGTAGCTCTTCTCCAGGGAGGAGGAGGAGGCGGCCGTGGCCATCTCATTCTCGAAGTCCAGCGCTACGTAGCACAGCTTCTCCTTGATGTCACGCACGATCTCACGCTCAGCTAAGCACAGGGAGGGAGGAGACACGTTGAGACGAGAAGGTCCGATTTCACGACCCGTTACAAAGTGCAGTCTCTGTTTGAAACCAATGTTGGATCATGTATGTCTGCCTTTTACCATTAATCTCAAATAACCACTTACTAGTCAATTAGTGGCACAATATGTTCGACAGAAATCATTAAACAAAAATAAAATGTGTGCCTCTTTGCCTTTGTAAGTATAGAGTATACACCATCTTGTCATTACATATAACATGTCGAATAACTTGTTATCCTTCGAAATTAATCACATTAACAATAGTGCTATTTAAAAGATTAGGCCTATGAGCAGGAGTATAATCTGGCAGCACTGGTTCATTGCCGTTTTCGGTGAATCCCAAGAAAGCCCAGATGGTGAAGCGTACCGGTGGTCACGAAGGAGTATCCGCGCTCCGTCAGGATCTTCATCAGGTAGTCAGTGAGGTCACGTCCAGCCAGGTCCAGACGCATGATGGCGTGGGGCAGAGCATAGCCCTCATAGATGGGCACGTTGTGGGTCACACCGTCACCAGAGTCCAGCACAATGCCTGGAGCACCCCAGAAACAAAACAACACTGTTTTATTAAACTGCATACACAGATTTATATAGAATAGGCATACACAAGAGTATCTTGTTTGTTGTGTAGAAAGAGAGCAGTAAGAGAGAGAGACAGAGAGAGAGAGAGAGAGAGAGAGAGAGAGAGGAAGAGAGAGAGACAGAGAGAGAGAGACACACAGAGACATAGAGAGAGACTGAGAGAGGGAGAGAGAGAGACCGAGAGAGAGGGAGAGACACTCACCGGTGGTACGGCCGGAGGCGTACAGGGACAGCACGGCCTGGATGGCCACGTACATGGCGGGCACGTTGAAGGTCTCGAACATGATCTGGGTCATCTTCTCCCTGTTGGCCTTGGGGTTGAGGGGGGCCTCTGTCAGCAGGGTGGGGTGCTCCTCGGGCGCCACGCGCAGCTCGTTGTAGAAGGTGTGGTGCCAGATCTGCAGACGGGACGGGGGGACGGGAGGTGAGGATGAGAGGCTTCACCCTTTCTCTCATTTCACGATTCTAAATAAGCTAGACGTTATTCAACCCCCTTCAAACCTTGCCTCGGATTGTTGCTGTACCCACATATATGTTTGTCCATATATATATAAATATGTGTCACACACTGGCTACATTGTGGCTCTTCTGTTCCTTGTTTAAGAAATTTTCATCTCAATGAATCCACACCCATCTACTCTCATATTCAATTCCCCACCATGACTTATGTTTTTAAGAGGTTTCTTCCCTTGCCCATTTAATGGCTTAGATCAGGATCATGGTTGATTCAGATTCATACGTGGACATGTGAATAACTGTGTATTTTTTATGAGACGGTGAGCCCTATGTCATTTTTATTTTGTATAAGATACATGACCACGCTATAGACGTTTACCTTCTCCATGTCGTCCCAGTTGGTGATGATGCCGTGCTCGATGGGGTACTTGAGGGTCAGGATACCCCTCTTGCTCTGGGCCTCGTCTCCCACGTAGGAGTCCTTCTGCCCCATGCCCACCATGACACCCTGGGAAAACAGTACCCTGTGTTAGAGGACGGACGACCAGGCACTACTGGGTGTTCTTCAGCCCCTGGATCTGTGAACTTCAACATCAGCGTATTGTTTTCTTTAAGTTGATGGTATTTTAAAGAAAAGATTCATGATAGTTGGAAGTGTTTGGCCAGACGTTCAAGTTCATACAAACATACCCTCAACGTAATGGTCCTAATAGCTCAGAGACAAACAAAAACCCTTCTCTCTTTTCCAAAAGGAAGGTTTCATTCAAACGAATATGAACATCGATACATAGATCTCTAGAACTACAAACACGGACGGCTTCTTCCCTTCGTAGTTGTCTGTCTAGCGTCGGGGGGACGGCTCACCTGGTGACGGGGGCGTCCAACGATGGAGGGGAAGACGGCACGGGGGGCGTCATCACCGGCGAACCCCGCCTTCACCAGGCCGGAGCCGTTGTCACACACAAGGGCGGTGGTCTCTTCGTCGTCACACATGTCTGGTTCTGGTTTCTGGGCTGGTAGGTTTACTGTGAACACAGAGCAGAGGTCAACATATGACTTTCTATTTCATGTTGTGATGAATTCACCAGGACCTCTCAGATGATCTCGCGATAATATTGTACTTTTTTAATCTAAATCAATTTAAGTTTCTATGTTTTTGTAGTTGGGGTACACTTAGGGGTAGGGGTACACTTATTACTCAGATAAAGTATTCACAGCAGGTAGACTTTATCTTCCCCCAGTCACTCTGAGAACCATAAAACAATAAGAAGAGACACACAAACACACACACACACACACACACACACACACACACACACACACACACACACACACACACACACACACCCACCACACACAAACACACACGTACACACATACACACACACACTCTCACACAGCGCTATTTTAGGAGTGACAGACCCTTCTCCTGTCATTCCAGTCCACACCCCCCTGACACCTGTCCTTATCAGCCCAGGTCTAAGCTCTGAGTTAGCAGCTGAGACGCCTGCGCGTCTGTTGACAAGTGGCAGAGGGGTGGTGGCGGTGGGGGGGGGGGGTCAGCTGTCCTACCTCACAGTAACTCTCTTGTGTTTTAAGAACCCCCCCCCCCAGCATATGCTGCACCATCCCTCCAGTCGGAGTGTCTCTGGCATCCCAAACCATCAGCATCACTCACTACCACCCCATCCCCCCCTACACACACACACACACACACACACACACACACACACACACACACACACACACACACACACACACACACACACACACACACACACACACACACACACACACACACACACACACACACACACACACACACACACACTAATTTGATTATTCAACTCTATGCCGTTGCTTCATGGAGGATTCTGGGAAACCTGACAAAATGGCAAACACTCAATTCCCTGAATCCTTTTGAGAAATAAAGCCTCATTGCCACATTCTACTCTAGGTCTGTCTCTTTTAATCTCCCCCTCTCTCTGCGGCTCACCCAGTCCGCCCAGAAGAAGTGCTTCAAGCTGGGCCATCGACAAGGAAGACATCCTTTTTATCTATCCATCAAATCCAGAGCCCTCCTCTTTAGAAGTCTCATACAAAGCCAAACACCTTTCCTTGTTTCGCATCTTTTTTCCTGCCTTTTCCTATCATCTTCCCAACTCCCCATCTCTTCATCCTCTACCTCTCCTTCATGTCAAACAAGTCACCCGGCTTCCTGCGCTGGCAACCTATCAATGAACATCCACCGATAAATAGGAAGTAGATGAGGAAGTCAATCCAAGCAATTCAAGGAAGTCAATCCAGGGGTCAATCCACACACACACACACACCCACACATACACTCACAGACTTGAGGCCAGTAATATAATCTGTAGCCATCGGCTCCTGTTTCCTCTCATCCTCCCGCAAGTAGATCTCAAATCAGCGAGAAGAGTCGGAGCTCATAAGCAAAGAAGTCTTACACAGACACCCTGAAAGGCCACAGAAAGAGAAGATAAGGAGGAGAGACTCACCAAGTTGTACAGCAAGACTGGAGTTTCAACTGGGACAACGCCACTGGAAGCAGGGAGCTCCTTAAATATGCCCTGAGCCGTCCCATGGGCTGGTGGGAAGGTGGGTGGGTGGGGTGTGAGGGTGTGTGTGTTGGTGGGGTGGGTGTGTTTGTGTGGGTGGGTGGTGGGAGGTGTGGTGGGGGGCCAGTGGGTGGGCCCAGGAGTTCATGCAAGCCCAAATAAGAGGTGCTCAGTGGAATGGTGAGGTAACCAAAAGAAAGGGTAGAAAGTCCTCCCATGTTAGGGGAGGAATGGGGGGGGGGGGCCTGGATGTTGAGAGCCCCTCCATCTCTGGTGCTGTTGACGGCCGTGTAGAGGATGAGTCAGAAGTACTGGGAGGTAGAGGGGAGACATTGATGAAGCAATTGGACACGCAGGTGATCCATGGTTAGAGGTTTGACAACATATCTGTGGAGTCGCAAGATCCAAGTTCTTTCTGAGCAGGTCCTGGAGGGTGCAGAGTGTGTTTTGGGGGGGAAACGTCTCACATGATGCAGTCATCGGTGTTTGTTGGTGTTCATCCCCGGCTGTGGGGCAGTTGCTCAGGTGGATCCAGGGCCATACTTCCTTCCCCTATACACAGGCTTGAAAGACATCGCTGACGTAACCCAGACGCTCAGACGGTGGTATGGGGGGTGGGTGAGGGGGATGGGGGGGGGTTAATTCAGGAAGTTAAGGAGGAGGCCTGGCGGGACACTCCGTAGAAGCCATACAAGCCGCGAGTAGAGAGTAGGCAAGAGAGAGGGGGTGGGGGTGGGGGGGGGGGGGGACTGTAACGGCATGTGTCAGTTTGAGAGATATGACGAGAGCATGCCACACATAATGAGATAGGAAGGGGCTTGGTGTTTGTGTGTGTGTGTGTGTGTGTGTGTGTGTGTGTGTGTGTGTGTGTGTGTGTGTGTGTGTGTGTGTGTGTGTGTGTGTGTGTGTGTGTGTGTGTGTGTGTGTGTGTGTGTGTGTGTGTGTGTAAGGAGGGGGGGCCAGGAGCAGACAGGAGCCAGATTCCAGGGGACAGCCTCGTCTGCTGCCTCCGTCAGACGGAGTCCTGGGCCCTGATTGGCCGTCCTCTCTCCTTGTAGGGAAATGCCGTGTGGATGTGTGTTTGAGCAGTGTGTGTGTGTGTGTGTGTGGGTGGGTGGATGGCTGGGTGTGTGACAGGTGCTTGGGGTCTGCAGACCACTGGCTGTAGGATCTGGTTTTAAAGGAGGGAGGTAGGGGTGGCTCTCTGATTGGCCAACCACCAGGAAGCTTGAGCACGCCGCAGCGTCTTCTTATGTTTGGAAGGTTTTTCTTTTTGAATTGAGATGAAGCCAGAACCCCCCCACCCCCCCCCCCCCCCCCACCCCCCAGGAGGGAACACTACTAACCTACTTGCCTATTTTGGCCTTAACATGTGGTCCACAGACATGCCATTTCATAGACATAGTTGATGGTTAATAAATTGTCATGTAAATATATTGAGACTAGTAATGGAATTTTTTTATTTATATAATTAATAGAAAGATAAGGATTGAGTTATAACTCAATTAGAAATCGAATATAATATTACAGTATAGTACTAAACTTTTGGTTATTTTGACTTGATGTGGCTGGATTGATTTGTTTATATTTTTTATAGGTCTTTATAGGTCTGTTGGTTATAATGTTATTCTATATGTAACTCCTAGTCATCCTCGATTTGAGATACTTGACATATTTCCCTTCTCATTGTTTCTTTGGTCACTGGGTTTTCTATTCTCACATACATTTTTACAGTCTGGTTCACGTTTCAATCGTAACAGTCAAGTTTGAATCAGAAAAGTATTTATTTAACTATGCCTCCTTCCCACTCTCTCCCGCTGACTAGTGAGGAAGAAATGTGTGAAACAGCAGGACACACTGTTAGAACAGAAAAGAGGATAGTGAAGAGATATTAAAAGTATGTGCTGTGTTTTGTCAACAGTAACTTGAGTAACTTGATGCTGCATGAGACATTTTAGGATGTCACCCACCCTCCATCCCCCTTTTTAATTCTTTATCACTATCCCAGTATCTATCAGGATAAGCCGATGGTGTTTGTTTGGCGGTCTCAGTTTTAAGTTTATTTGCGTCCTTATAAGGGCTTGTAAGAAGCACAAGTTTTGTCTGTGTCTATCTATGACAGCTGCACTCCACCAACACACATGCTCTCTGCCTCTCCCTCTGCCTCTCCCTCTGTCTCTCCCTCTGTCTCTCTCTCTCTCTCTCTCTCTCTCTCTCTCTCTCTCTCTCTCTCTCTCTCTCTCTCTCTCTCCCTCTCCCTCTCCCTCTCCCCTCTCTCTCTCTCTCTCTCTCTCTCTCTCTCTCTCTCTCTCTCTCTCTCTCTCTCTCTCTCTCTCTCTCTCTCTCTCTCTCTCTCTCTCTCTCTCTCTCTCTCTCTATCACACACACACACACACACACACACACACACACACACACACACACACACACACACACACACACACACACACACACACACACACACACACACACACACACACACACACACACACACACACACACACACACACACTGCAGCTGCTGGCAACAAATGTTTTTTAACAGTAGATGGGTCAATGGTTTTGTTTATCATTGGACACTTTACAAGTAACAGAAGACTGTGTGTGTCAGAGTCTCTGTGAGGTGCTGGTGACAGGAATGGTGGCAGTCTGTGTGTGTGTGTGTGTGTGTGTGTGTGTGTGTGTGTGTGTGTGTGTGTGTGTGTGTGTGTGTGTGTGTGTGTGTGTGTGTGTGTGTGTGTGTGTGTGTGTGTGTGTGTGTGTGTGTGTGTGTGTGTGTGTGTGTGTGTGTTTGAAGGAGAGAGAGACAGACGGTCACACTGACCGACAGAAAGAGGTCTACAATAAGTAATATACTGTTAAATGTGAAAGAAAATGTTGAAGAAAAGTTGCAGTAAATGTGATGTGAGGCAGCATGTTCCATCCATATACACAGTGCTTAATTTGAGGGGGAGCAAGGGGGAGCGTGCTCCGGAAGCTCTGACGTGCGCTCCGCCAGCTGGATCTTGAGTGTGTGTGTGTGTGTGTGTGTGTGTGTGTGTGTGTGTGTGTGTGTGTGTGTGTGTGTGTGTGTGTGTGTGTGTGTGTGTGTGTGTGTGTGTGTGTGTGTGTGTGTGTGTGTGTGTGTGTGTGTGTGTGTGTGTGTGTGTGAGGGGCTAATACTGTGTGCATGTGTGTGTTTTGTTCAGATGTGCAGCAAGAGAGGTTGGACTTGGAGTGACGCGAGTCGGTTGAGTGATGTGTGATAAATCTGCGAGGAGTTAGCGAAAGTAGTGAACTTTATTATTATTATGGTTTTTGTGGTATTCTGGTATTGTTCTGGTTATTAATATGTATCTATTTGTTAACGTGGCCAAGTTGTCATGCCAGATTGTTGTTCTAACAAGGACTACTATAATCTATGAGGTAGCCTACATATTGTTTTCATCTTTTGATGCGACGGAGATCCATTTTCAAGGACTTGGTGTATTTTGTTGTGTTTCCTGCGAGTGCATGACATATTCCTCAACTGTTAGTAAACAACGGTAAACTTTATAACGTGTGGCTGTGTGTCTCTCCAACCTAACATATGTTTACTATTTTTTCTGCGTGCATCCCCATTCACGAGGCTTTAGTAGGCTAATTTCTTGCGATGTTGAAACACCCCCCCCCCCCCCCCCCCCCCCCCCACATGTATATTACAATAATTAATATATTGGAACAACAAAAATAATGGTAGTTATTTGGTAGTGTAGTATAATCTTGGCTGAGTAATACTATGAAAAACGATGTTTAAGTATTAATACATATTAAAAAACACATTTCGTAATGGTTATATATTGTTTGTAAAATTGAAGCAACTGCCGTTTGGATGAGTCCAGATCCAGACCATTTGATTGGCTGAAGGGACGTTAGCATAGCAACCGCTTAGCGTCGTCTAGGATCCTAGCAACAAGAACAAAAATGGGGGAAGAAGTTGAGCAAGTTTTGTCCAAACGAATTTTTATCAACAATGTTGACAAATATTCGTCAAAGTTTATCGCTAAGGTAATCACCCAAGCCATTTATTACCATCATTTCAGGCACGTATCGCCTACTTTAAGTCGCAGTCCCACTCGGTTAATTCTGTGTGTACCACCCAACAGTATCTGTCCACCTGCGTAGCCGGCGAGTCCTCCGAGGAGGCCGAGCCCGAGGAGGAGCCTTCCTCTCGGTCCTCCGAAGGGCAGACAGCCGAGTTAGGGACCTTCAAAATAGTGGGAACCGTATCCGCTTCCAGTAAGGAGAAGTTAAGCTTTCTCCAACATGCATATCCCGTAAGTATCAAACGGACGAGTAACAGTTGTATACATATTGGCTCTCAATGCTATTATAAGATGATGATCTGTGTGTGTCTGACAGTCACCAAGTCGCGGCGAGTTGCTGGGACACCTCCTACAATGTGACGTGGTGGTGTACAACATCTCAGAGAGCACAGCCAGCGACCAAGTGGAAGAGGCCACCTGGGCATTAACAGGCATGGAAACGTTAAATTACAAGTGTTTATGTTGAAAAGTGAAAGAGAATGTACTACTTATTGAGACATTAACTTGTGCGTCACCATTTTGCAGTGCTGTACACAATTTGAGTGTACGACTCTGGTTCCCTAGTTCACTACTTTACCCATAATACACCGTCAAAGTGTTCAACTGACCTGGATGGATGTATTAAAGGCGCTCATTTATTTCCTTTCATAGCAGTTATCGTTTAAGTTGACTCATTCAATAGTAGGTCGACAGGTAGGCCTACAGGTTAGTTATGCAAACGAGTATATTTCTGCATAAGCATTCAATATCCGGCACACAATTATTGTCTAAATCCCCCTTATGACCTGCCTTACTTGTTCCCTAGTATGCTGTATGAGTGTACACTATACAGGGTTTAAGCAATGAGGGAATAGGTGAACCAATCAAACACCAATAACCAATAATAATCAGGCAATCAATAATCATATTCACCTCAACAACAGAACTTCACAGCAAGATGGGGAGCTTCCAGTCCCAGAAATTATTCATCCTAGTGTCATCAGTGATGACATGGGCCTTGACCAAGCCGCCCAAGGTCAGAGTTCATGCCTTCGTGTGCTTTAAAGAGTTGCATAAAGTCAGCATACGTAGATATGGTCATCTACATGGATGTATAGTATAGTTGTCTCTTCTCCATAGGACGATCCGGACGCCCATCTAACGGATGAAGACTACCGTAGGAGAAGGCCACACCCCAGCTTCAAAGATCACAACACCCTGGAGAAACTTGTGCTCAAACTGGGCAGGGAAGTAAGTAAGGGAAGAGAGCACAGAGATGGTTCAACGATCATTTAAGCCAGCATTAGGATTAGTCCTTGGTAGCCCAAATCAAAATAGGGTTGCACTGAAATGCTGTGAAACACAACAACAATTCTGGGTGATTTACAAAATGGATGGAAGTGTTGAGTACGATCCCATTTATATTTATCCCATTTATATATTGACAATACCAATGTAATACTGAATTGGCGTGCTTTTTATAGACTTCAAAAGATACAGAAGAATGGTATTCCATCTTGGTGGAGTGTTTCAATTGGAACCAATTCCAATCAGCATTGGTGGTTTCAGTGTCCAATCATTTTAGTTTTACTTTGCAGAAGAAGTCGAAGCTCAGCGGATACGCAGTGGCCAGCGGCCTTCAGTACGGCAGAGGAGAGAACATCTTCCATTACTTCTTCAAGGTAGCACTTTACTTTGAAAAACTCTATGGTTATAAACTGTCATTTATAACCATTGTTTCTAACCATTATGTTCCTCATCCTAATGTCTTATTATTTTTGTGATAGGCGTCTTGGTCCATGCCCCTTGATAAATTGCCACTCTTTGGCCCCGGCCTCAACCAAGTTCCCATCATACATATAAACGACCTTGCAAGGTGATTTGTATTGCTTTCCCTCTCAGTATCCACATTACACAATAATGCCAAACATATTTTTATAGACATATGAACATCTTTCATGAACAGTGTGATTCAAAACACCATTGACCACAAGCCAAAGAGCCACTACATCCTGGCTGTGGATGACTCAAAGAACACACTGGAAGAAATTGTCATGGTGAACCTCTTTAAATACCCATAAACAAGCATACTGGACAAGCATACAAGCATAATGTCAATGGGGGATGGCAAGGAAACAGGAAAACGCTCATTGGTGAACCATTATCCCTACAGATGATCAGTGAGACACTTGGGCCAGGCAAAATCCAAAGGTTACCCAAAGAGGAAGCCATACTCATGCGTGCCTTGGAGGTAAGTGGAGGTTGAATACCTTAAAAATATTATAATAATTGCAGTACGGTAACATTTTTGTGGTTTTATTTCAAATGTTTTTAAAAGCTGCCGTCAGTCATTTTGGCTCTCCACCTTTTTTTTTTGATTAGATTGGGATTTGATTGAGTCCTAATGGTTCTCATACGTACTGTCGTCAAAGGAACATGAGACCCATGAGACTCAATCAAAAACACTATCTCATCCGACACAACCCATTTCCCAGATAACAATATCTACTGCAACTCATCAGAAACAATGAACTCGTTAAAATCTGCAGTAATGATGTTGCATGCATAAAAACACTCGCCTGACAATATGTAAGTAATCAGAGCCCCCCCCCCCCCCACACACACACACACACACACACACATGTCCAGCCAGAGGAGCTGGAGTGCCTGAGCGTGGACCAGGGGATGGAGGCCCCCCTGCTGAAGGACCTCTTCAACGTCCGCTGGACGTCTGAGAGCGGCATGGTGGAGAACATGGAGCGCATCGTGAGCGAGTACAAGCACTTCAGGCAGCTCCTGGTGAGCGCTCACTGACGCCTAGGGCCCTGGACCTCAATATAGAGCGGGTTCCAATAAACTCCATCCATCTCAACTTTATGACATTTTCTGTGATTCTTGTCTGTGATTGTGATCTAATTGTATTTTCCCGCCCCACATAACGACAAACACATGGAATACATGGAAATATTAACGTGATCATAATATAAAATGATATAAACATTTCACAGACATTGATACTGATAAAGGACAAAGACATTTGTATACCTTAACCTAGAGATGTTTCCCTCCTCTCTATTTGACAGGTGTTATGGTAGTTTGCATTGCCACTGTAGCCTTCAATTATTCTTCCTCAAACATACACACGAGAAAATATACAGACAGAATCTGTTCTCCTATTCTCTGGCAGTAAGGTTTGATATTCCTTTGGGCTATTGGTTTTAAGCCTGCCATGGTAAAAACGAAAATCAGAAACACGTCCCTGAATCATTCACCCAACTTTAATGTAATTATAATTTTTGGGCCTTTCTCCAGCCAATTCGAATCTTCCTCACTGGACCTCCAGCCGTGGGTAAATCCACCGTCGCCCAGAAGCTGTGCGACTACTACAAGCTGCACCACATCAAGGTGGAACAGCTCATCAGGGAGAAGATCCAGCAACTTGTAGGTTTGATTCAGGTTGGGATAGGCCTTCATCCCAGAGGTGCAGAGTAGGGAGGAAAACAGATCTTTATGGTCTGGAACATCTTCCATTACTTCTTCAAGGTAGTCCATCGTTAACTTCATTGGATACACCTGTGTCTGCCACTTGTGGTGAGTCAGTGACACAAGTAACAGATTGACCTCGACCCCCTCTAGTGCACACATAAGGCTGCAGCTGAAGTGTGGAACAATGCGCTTTTTATGTGAATATATCATATATATCATATATCATACTGCTACTACTATTACTACCACTGCTATTCATTTATCGTTAGGAGACACATAAAAATGAATATAAATATAGGTCTATAAAGGAATATTATTATCATCATTCCTAATAATAATTCTTAATCATCATTAATATTAACAATGATAGGTACTACTATTAGCTAAATTGCCACATATGACACATCCATTCTTATTCAACCTGTTTTTTTTTTTACTTTAAACAAAAGGACCAAATCATGACTTGTGTACTGCAGGAGGAGATATTGAGTTCTGTTGACCAGCCTGAGAACAGTGGTGAAGATATGCAGGCGGTGACACAGGAACAACTGGAGGCCATTCAGGAGAGCTTGGTGATGGACCAAGGTCAGCCGTTCAGTGCAAAAGGAGGACAGAAGAAAGCATTTTACACACAACTCAAACGTCTGGTTAATGCGTATGCTGATTCAAACTCCTTTCAACTTTCTTCTTATAGGTGTATTGGCTGACCACCTCATGATCCCAATTCTACAAGAAAAGTTAAACTCCAAGCCCTGTGCCCATCAAGGGTTTGTCTTGGACGGCTTCCCTGAGACCTATGAGCAAGCCAAGATGATCTTCCTTGGTAGGTTCTAAATGATAAATCAACATGTATATCAGTGTTTCCCCTAGAATTCTTTTTAGGCCCGGTGGTAAGGGCTGATAGTGTGATTTGTTATACATTTTTTACGGGATGCTAGAGTATTTGTTGGTTATTTCCATCTAAAACACTTGCTTAGCCATCACAACTTGATAATGATTCAACACTGACAAGTGTTGGGAGGAGATAATGATCTCCTCCCTCTGCCCCTCTGACTTGTTCCTCCACACCTGTCACTCGCCCTTCTTCCCCACCTGTACTCTCGTTTGGCACCCTGTTTAGGAAGAACCTTGAAATACCTTTTTGTCCTTCATCCCTTTTAAGTTTTTTTGGTGGTGCCATGCTAATGATGATATAACTTAATGCTGTCAGATTGTCCGTTATGATGGGGCATCATCTGCGCACGTGCGACACCGCATTTGTATTAATTTATTTTTTTCATTTTTTTTTCATTTTTTTTTTTTTTCTCTTTTTCATTATTATTTTTTTTTTTGGCCGGTTGTTGGCCTGGCGGGGGTGCTCGTTGGCCTGTCGGCCCGCCAGGCCTGAACAATGGTAGGGGAAACACTGTATATGTTTTTCATACTGTATCTACTCTATCTAATTCTAGTCCATGTTGTATTTTTTATCCTGCTTAGATGAGGACTCAGATGGAGAGGAAGGGAGGTCCAAAATCCCTGGGTGCAACAAGAGAATCACCCCAGGTTGACTAACTGCCCCTCTCGCCTATAACTTGCTCAGACACAGGCAGACATCTACCCCCTGGCACTGAGTACTCAATGATCTTAGAGTATATAACTGTATAATCGTATCCACCTGATGGGAGACTGGCACAGGTTCAGATGTACAGATGGTCACAAGGCCTTGTTGCTAAACATGTGTCCATGTGTTCGATGCCTGTGTTTACATGGAGCACTTTCTTTGGTAGTTGAGAATGTTATGTGAAACATTGACAGAAAATATATCCACCTGAAGAATAGAACGAAAAACGGGATGTGTTTCAATGGGTTTCTCAACACATAATGAATTTACCTATGAAGATGTAATGAACATGGAATATATGCCTTTCCTTTAAATCCACACACACACACACACACACACACACACACACACACACACACACACACACTGCTGTGTTACCCAGAGCTCACATTTTTTCAACCTTTCTTCACAGAACATGTTTTCGTCCTGGACGCATCGGACACGTTCCTGTCGGAGAGAGCGCAGTCCCTGCCGCAGGGCGCGGCGGAGGAGGCGGGGTACACTCGCGAGGCGTTTGTGCCCCGCCTGGCCCAGTACCGGCTGACCACCAGCCTGGAGGAGACCCTCTGGGACTACTTTGACGAACAGGAGATCCACCCTGTGCACATCGGTGAGGACCGGCAGATGGGCACTGCTATGTGGGAATGGATGTGGGCCATATGACACAAAACGTCAGACAAACATTGCTTTCAGCTCATTCGACATTTTACTGCATTGGTGGTTGATTAATCAGTTTCATACAATACAACAGATGACTGAGATAAGAAAAGGCAAGCATGGATTGAACCCATGCACACGGAAAATCCATGAATGAATAAATGGAAATAGTAAAATAAATTCTTCCATAACATTCGCATAATAATCATGTATTATAACCGGAAAAAACATACCTCAAAGAACGGTCGTGATGTAACTGTTAAACAGAGGTGACCTTCGATGACCCTGAGAGCGAGGCGGTGCTGAAGATGATAACGGAGGCGGTGGGTGAGCCTAAGAACTACGGCCCCAGCGAGGAGGAGCTGGCGGAGAAGGCCCGCCGCCTGGCGGCAGCCCAGCTGGAGGCACGGGCCCTGGGGGCCGTGGAGAAGAGGCGCAGAGACGAGGTGGAGCTGGGGGAGATGGCCGCAAAGCACGAGGAGTGGGTAAGCAGAGGGAAGGGTCTGCACCAATGAGAAGGGAGAGCGCTCTGAACCAATGAGAAGGTAGGTTGATCTGAACCAATGAGTAGGGAGAGCGCTCTGAACCAATGAGAAGGGAGAGCGCTCTGAACCAATGAGTAGGGAGAGCGTTCTGAACCAATGAGAAGGTAGGTTGATCTGAACCAATGAGTAGGGAGAGCGCTCTGAACCAATGAGAAGGGAGAGCGCTCTGAACCAATGAGTAGGGAGAGCGTTCTGAACCAATAAGAAGGTAGGTTGATCCGAACCAATGAGTAGGTTGATCCGAACCAATGAGTAGGGAGAGCACTCTGAACCAATGAGTAGGGAGAGCGCTCTGAACCAATGAGTAGGGAGAGCGTTCTGAACCAATGAGTAGGGAGAGCGTTCTGAACCAATAAGAAGGTAGGTTGATCTGAACCAATGAGTAGGGAGAGCCCTCTGAACCAATGAGTAGGGAGAGCGCTCTGAACCAATGAGTAGGGAGAGCCCTCTGAACCAATGAGTAGGGAGAGCGCTCTGAACCAATGAGTAGGGAGAGCGCTCTGAACCAATGAGTAGGGAGAGTGTTCTGAACCAATGAGAAGGTAGTGTTTTGAACCAATGAGAGAGTAGGGCGATCTGAACCAATGAGAAAGTCGAGTTTTGAACCAATGAGAAGGTATTGTTTTGAACCAATAAAAGCTTGTTCTGAACCAATGAACCAGCCAGAGAACACAGCTTCCTACATTTCCCTGATTGTTCTGCTAGGACTGTAACTCAATGCCGCCCCCTAGATGCAGTGCGGTCATGCAGACATACATGATCCAATATGATTATTTCAAGTCTAATTGAGAACTCTGAGTCAATTATTTGCTATATATATTCTCGGAGCATAATATAACAATCTCCACCACCTCCTACATACATTTGAATAAAATGTGTGGCAAATGTTTCAAGAAGACTCAATCAGTTAAAACAACGCTCAGCAGGGCCTTCACGAAAGACCTTTCTGCCATTATACCAGGATTCTACGCCGCTAAGTTGAACACAGTGGCCAGAACTCCTCAGCCTAAAGTAATGTCCTACATCTGTTCCTTAGAAGAGGAACCGGGAGGAGGTGAAGAGACAGGAGCGTGAGCTGATGGAGGCGCGCTCGCTGCCTCTGAGGAACTACCTGATGAAGTACGTCATGCCTTCCCTCAGCCAGGCCATGCTCGACTGCTGCGCTCAGAAACCAGAGGACCCCATCGACTATTTGGTACGTCTTAGATTCACACATTGTTTTTGTAATGCTGCGCAAAAAGTCAGAGAGTAGATAGTACCAAAGTCATAGAACCAGAGCGAGCAAAATTCAGGAATAGCTTGGAGACTATCCCACGTTTGTTTTGTGTAAAGACACAGAAATAAGTAGAGATGCAGAATAGGGGAAGAGAGGGACAGGGACAGCACCGCCAACCAGACATCACAAAATAACAATGTTTGATGAATCTGTCATATTATAACGAATAACATTCTGAACATTGTTAAGACCGGCTACCTTCTCCACCCGGCTCAGGGAACAGAGTTGAAGGTCCAGCTCAATGGCATGCACCACAGACACTGAATTGAACACATAGATAAACAAAGCTGGTTGTCCTTTAATTGACTATAGAAAGAAGTTAGTGGAACTTAATGGGGGTCCTTGGTAGTACTGTTCTAGGAGGTCCTAGTATACATTCTGCTCTTTGGGACACAGCTTACATGTGTATGTATTATTCATTTGTAGCTAGATATGCCTACAAATGTTTTTGGTCAACCATAAACCTAAACTTGCATAAGAATATAAGGCCTTTCAGTATAAAACCCCAAGTGTAAGGACCTGATAAAACATCTTGCACAGCTGACTGGATCAGCTTAATCGTTTTCGCTTCACATGCTTTTTACCCATGTTGCTATTTTGAAGGCGGAGCATCTTCTGCAGAACGTGACAGAAGACTCAACGTAAAGGAAACCATTCTGGGAGAAATCCAGCAACAAAAATGTTTTGCTATTTATTTTGTGGGATTTTATCCTGCTATTAATGGAAAAAAAATAGTATATTGAACTTTGTTAACATAAAAACGGTACCATTGACATAATAAATATGCAACAAGTTCCACTGCATCTCCCGTCATATCGCCCACAGCCGTTTTTTTCCTTGTTTGTGACCATTTAGCTCTCTGTCAAACTTTCCAGAATGTTGCTGTTGTTTCTACTATGGATCAAAGATATTATTTAACTCAAAGTAAAGACGGCAAATAATCATAGGAAAATATACAGACTGGTGGTTGCGGGCATCGATCCCGCTACTTCTCTCTGTGTTCTGCAGGCAGGGGCGCCGCTAGGGATTTTGGGCCCCATGAAAATAATCTTAACAGGGCCTTCTGTATTATAATTTCATCATCATTAGGGGCCTCTCTGGGCCCCCCTCCATCATGGGCCCCTAGAATCCGTCTCCTTTACCCCCCCTTTTCGGCGCCCCTGTCTGCAGGTTCCGCCAAAGTAAGCCCAAAGTAAGCCCAACATTAGCCAATCAGGTTCCTTACCTGGGGCTTACTTTTAACCAATCACGTTGTTTCGGGATCCGTTGGTGTTGACATTGCCGATAGCTTGCAAACGGTAACGTTGTTGTTCATTACCGTTGTTTTAATGTGCCGTTTCTGGGTAATAATGTTGTTTTGATAAGGGTATGTAGGCTTCAAAGATATTATTTAACTCAAAGTAGGGACTCCAAATAATCATAGGAAAATAAAAAGACTGGAGGATGCGGGCATCGATCCCGCTACTTCTCGCTCGTGCTTGCTATGTTCTGCCTGTTCCGCAAAAGTCAGCCCAAAGTAAGCCCAAAGTAAGCCCAAAATGAGCCAATCACGTTCTTCCTTTTGGAAAGTAAGCCCAAAATGAGCCAATCACGTTTCTTACTTTGGGCTTACTTTTAACCAATCACGTTGTTTCGGGGTCGTTTCGGGGATTTCAACGGCAACAAAATCTGCGTGCTGTCGACGTTGAGGGGATTTAAATTTCATCGGACAACATTTCTGCTGCATCAGTTGCTGTCTACATTGCGGATTGCGGTAAGTGGTTGTTCATTACCGTTCCTTATAGGACAATAAATAATCTATCTAGGTGTTGTTCGGTTGTTGTGAATCTGTCATATTATTATATTCGGTTGTTGTTTAATAATGCTACATTGCGAATTGCGGTAAGTTGTTGTTCATAACCGTTCCTATAAGAAACGGTTCATTACAGTGTCAGTCAACGAAACATGGACAATTTTCAGTAAAAAGTACCACAAAAGAATAAGGAACGGTTCAGGAACGGTTCATTACCGTTCCTTATAGGAACGGTTCAATAAATGGTGCCATGCCGTAATTCCAACGCCTCATTGTTCCGACATGCGGCATAGATCTGTTCCTAAAATGTGTTCCGAATGTAGCCTACTAGCCTATACATGGCAGTAACAAAAGTGTCCGTTATGTCTCTCGCGCACACCTGACACATCTCTGGACCGGCGGCAACATAATGGATGTCTTATCACTATCGGGAATTTTAAATTAGATTTTAATGAAAGCACAGCAGGTGAGAACTAAGAAGGAGGACGACAGCGCAGCAACGTCAATTTCTCGTCAGATCTTTATATTTACCCTAAGCTCCGCCGCAAACAAGAGGAATTTGGATGCGAGTCCGCAGCCAAGACTGGTGGGAAAGACGTGAATCAGGCAATAAATCCACTTTCCTTGACAGCGGTGAAGTTCGGTGTGCTTAAAAGTACCGACGGAGCTCAGTAGACCAATTGCGAACTACTATGGCTGCTCTAAGTTAAACCCCAATCTATGCGGAATAAGTGTATACATGGCGATTTAAAACGGACTACACCACCTCTTCTATTCGGCATAGAATCTATGCCGAACAGATAATTGTATTCCGAATGAGGCGTATACACAGGGCCGTCGGACTGCGGGGACAAAGGGGACAGTTGTGGGGGGGCCCAAGGCAGAGGGGCGGCCCATGACCAAAAAAAAAAAAAAGATTTTTTTACCTTTCGCTCAGGACCCTCCCGCCCCCCCCCCGTCAACAATCGCTCCGGACCCCCCCCCCCCCCCCCCCCGTCAACAACCTGGCGCAGGGGGGCCCATCAGTACCTATAGTATAGGGGCCCAGGATTTGGTGCTACGGCCCTGCGTATACATGACCATTTTCTATGCCGCATAGAAATCTATGCGGCATAGATGTGTCTATTGAGGCTATTGAGGCGTCGGAATTAATTATTATTAATAAATAATCTATCTAGGTGTTGTTCGGTAGCAGGTGCTATTTTCCAATAGCACCTGCTACCTAGGTAGATTATTTATTTTTTATTTTTTACATTGCGGATTGCGGTAAGATTGCGGTAAATTGTTGTTCATTACCGTTCCTTATAGGACAATAAATAAACTATCAAGGTGTTGTTCGGTAGCAGGTGCTATTGAAAAATAGCACCTGCTACTTAATGACAGTAATATATGTGACCCTAGGTTTACACCAACATCATCGGAGAACATCAGTTGCTGTTTACATTGCGGATAGCTTGGGTAAGTTGTTGTTCATTACCGTTCCTTAAAGGACAATAAAGAATCTATCTAGGTGTTTAGCACCTGCTAATTAATGAATAATCTATGTGACCCTAGGCTTACACCAACAAAAGAAGCCCAGACGTTGCAGGGATTTAAATTTCATCGGATAGCTTGCGAACGGAAAGTTTTTGAGGTTGTCTCCCCTCCTTTCTACCCCCCGCACCCCCGTGCATCTTTCAAATAATGCACACAGACAAATAATGATTTAGGCCTTTGCCCTGAGGCAACCTCTGTTATATACAGGTGCTTGTTCTTTTTTTCTTGTTTTCTTTCAGAATCAGAAAGGATTTAATTGCCAAGAGGGGTTTTACACCAACCAGGAATTTGGCTTGGTGAATAAGGTGCATACATTAAGACAATAACAATGAACAAACAGTGATATATATATATAACACAATATAAACAAGCGTACACACACACATGATGTACGCCCTGTCCTTCGTGCCGGCCAGCTTCGTGCTCTTCCTGATCGAGGAGCGGGTCAGCAAGGCCAAGCACCTGCAGTTCGTGAGCGGGGTCAAGCCCATCCTGTACTGGCTGGCCAACTACACCTGGGACATGGTTAGTAACCGGGGGTTAGAAAGGTTAACACGGCCTGGAACATACGGCCCCATTCTTATACATTTTTAAGTTTCTTTTACTTTAATTTTTAAAGTAAAAGGGCTTTAATTTTTTAATTCTTATTTCTTATTTTCTTTCAGAAAATGTATGCTTACCCAGACTTTCGGCGCCAATCGGCACAGTCGACCAGGCTTTTCATGGCGGCTTCGGAGCAGGCAAAGGGCGTGGGAAAAGGGCCTGGACTCGCTAAACCCAAAGAGGAGGTTATGACAGAGGCCCGCAATTTCATCGCCAACAATGGAGGGGACCCCAACGATTTCTTTCTGACACTGGCGCACTGTCAGCTTCAGTTTGGCATGTACCAGGGCCAGAGATTCAGGTGGTTGATGGAGAACAACCTTGGCTATGCTCTGTATTTATTGCAGAGCATTTCCAAAGAAAGTGTACAGGCAAACCCTATGTCTGAGAATAAACAGCTGCTCCTGCAGTATGCCTCTCAGATCAGAGAGGTGAAAGAGGAATTGAAAAAGTTCCAGAGGAAGATGGGGATGCAGGCTAAAGCCCGTGACACTGGAGACGAGGGCTGGTTGATGGTGGAGTTTGGTGATTTTCAGGGCCAATCCATGAAGGACGTTTATGAGGACCAAACATCGAAGGCCCAGAAACTCATCAACTACCTGGTTCAAGCAGATGCCCGACCCAACACCAACATGGCCCTTTTCAGAGCTTATGTCTTGAAAAGACGTGCGTCTACCTCCAGCACCTCTGCACCTCCACCTGCAGCCTCCACATCATCTGCACCTCCACCTGCAGCCTCCACTTCCTCTGAAGCCTCCACATCGCCTGCTCCACCACCTGCAGCTTCTGGAACTGGTGCATGGAAAAAATCAAATGTGAAAGCGCTGCTGGCGAGTGGCAAACATTTATCTCCCTCCACGCTGGCAAGAAAGCTGATGGCACCAGTTAAGTCCTGTGAGTAGGAGTGTGAATTTAGAATTTCCCCTACAGCAGTTCTACATGTATAGCTTTACCATTTTACCTGACTACACAGACTTGTTCACTTTTAACCAGCTCCAGCTCCGAATATGCCTGCAAACCCCAGGACCAAACTGCAGCTTTTTGATGCTTGTGAGGATGATGATGATGATGATGATGATGATGATCAGGAGCTGATATCTGCTGTATCCCAATTCGAAGCACAGCTAAATACAGGTGTGGCATGTGACGCAAATGCAAATATTGTGAGAATGTTTTGTGTTATTTAATCAAAAATGTCTACATTTAAGATGTATACCTAATATTGTTTTGCTGCCTGTTTGCTTAATTTCCCCTTTATTAGCTCTTCCAACGACTGTGCGTGTAGAGTCCTGTGCTGATCCCCTTCCAGCAGCCATACCAGATCTTGATGATCATCAACAACCAGCTGATCTTCCCGCTCCCTGGAAGGATCAGCTTCCACGTTTCCAGCAGGAATGGATTCGGCGGGCTTTATTCCAAGCAAACCCACAAACCGGCAAGCGATAGCTGGTGCCCAATGTGAAACTTTGGTGGTATCCTCCTCAGCCCCTACTCATTCACACCCAGCCTCCCGCCTCACCTGACCACTTCTTCGGCCGGCCGCTGTTCTTGTGGATGCCACGCAAGATGTTTAAGTTTCCCCTCGTCTGCGTTCGTCCAGCCTGTGGCAAGCACAAGCTCACAGCAGCAGGACTCTACCAGACAGTTCACCAGGTGTTGGACATCGACGGGTGGTATGACCTTGCCACTGAGTACCTGGAATGCAAAGGCTGCTCAAGGAAGTATCCTGCTTGGTCCGAGGACATCTTAGGACAGCTGGACATGGGCCATCGCAGCCAGTTTCCAGCTTTGCTGACCTACAGGTAATTCATAATAATGAATGTCAACTATTAGGTGCTTCTATTTGTGTTGTTTGTGTTGCTGTCTACATTACACTCTTCTTTCCTTAGATACTCGTGTGACATCCGGGTGCTGCGGATGATGAGGGAGAGGACCATGGGTAACAGCTCGTCACAGCTGTACAAGAAGCTGCAGGAGCAACACAGCGAGAAATGGCTGCAACGTGTCCTGCAGTACTTGACGGCTTGTGAGCCTTTCACAAGGCTTTCTCTCGTGCACCCCCCTGCCTTCGCTAAGCCTCCTGAGCTCCCTGACCTTCCCAAGCCTAAGTGGCTGTTGGCCGTCTATGCCAGGGATGTTCTTGCCAGACTTCATTTGGTGAAGGCCAAAATCACTTCCATCTTTGGCTCTGTGCTCAAGATGGACTCCACCAAAAAAGTCACCAAGAAGCTGTCTGGTGCTGCTGCAGGTACAGCTGCTTGGTGCACAAATGTGGGGAACGAGCACGGTCAGGTTCTTGTCTCCGTTATGACAGCCGGCGAGGGACAAGCACTTGACGCCATGGCAGATGGCCTAATGAAGCGGTACAGGGAGGCAGGCGAGCCACAACCAAAAATTCTTTACGTGGACAGAGACTGCTGCAGTCAGCATGGCCCTTGCCGGACGAAGACCATGTTTGCTGAGTGGGACGGGCTTCAAGTGTGCCTTGACATTTGGCATTTCATGCGCCGGTTTGCCGCAGGTGTCACGACAGAAGCACACCCCCTCTATGGCATTTTCATGGCACGCCTGTCCACATGCCTTTTTGAGTGGGATCCGGAGGACGTTGCTGCTCTTCGCCGTGCCAAGGAGGGTGAGCTGACGGCACAGAGGATTGGCCACATCTCGGAGGAGGCGGTGACCACTTGCATTAGGCGGAGGGAGTTGGCACGGCACTGCAGGAGGAGGACCAGAGGGGTGGAGGAGACCACCAGACTGATTGGGTCATTGATCAGTCTGTTCGACAGCGACAGTGGGAAGGACACTCTAGGCGTTCCTCTGCTGGACCACCAACGTATCCAGCAAATATGGCAGGAGCAGGAGAAACACGTGGCCTGCATCCAAGACCCAGAGGACTTCCAGCTCTACACAAAGACGGGCACCCTGAACAAAGGCGGTGTGGAGCTGTGCTGCTACAGATGTGCCCGTGGCTCTACCTCGCTTGAGTCCTTCCACCTCCACTTGAACAGGTTTATTCCAGGTATGGCATACTAGTTTCTGTTTTATAGTAGTATTACAGTCCTTTTCTACCCTAGTTTAAGAACCCTTTTTCTCAGTATGTCTGATTGTATTGACAATTCTTTTTTCAACATAATTCTCTGTTACAGATTATTCATAGCATTTAAAATGCTTCTTTGTTTATATATCCTTCAGGAACCAGTGCCAGTGATGCGCATTTCCAGGCGTATCTGCTTGAAGGGCTGATGCGCTGGAATGATGACCGGTTGGAGGACGCCGTGAAAGGTTCACCTTCCGTCCGCTCTTACGGCAGCACCCTGAGAGAGGCAGTGGACCAGCTCAGCCGACAGGTGCTAGGGACATGCTTGGATGAGCGCTATCGCACTCCTGGAGCGTACACAGGCAAGAAATGATTCCTCATTCAACAGGGGAGAGAGAAACTTAATTAATTTGTTCTTAAATAAGACTATTCATTAATCAAATTAACCTTTTAATGTAATAGATATGATATCCATGAGGCCAGCGGTATCAACATCGGTGGATTATCCATCACCAACCCCACGATCATGAGTGCTCTATCTCTTAAAGATATTATTTTTTCTGTTATGTTTTTGCAGGTGAATTGCTCGGAATGGAGTACTTGTACAGCCAGACCGGCAAAGCACTGACGCAAGTGCTCCAGAACCCAGTGGAGGAGGCCAGACTGGTGGAGGAGATCAACGATGATGACCTTCAAGATGAGGGATTTGAAGAAGAGACAACAGAGGACTTCACAGTTCCTGTGCTCCACGAGGATGACCCCTCCCGTCAACTGCCCTCATCGCTGATGGAGATTCCTCAGGCCTCTCCACCTCAGGCCCCTGCATCACCTGATGATCTGCCGTCCAGGTCATGTGATGGAGGACAACATCCTGCCGCTGACCCTTCAGTACTGTCCGATGAGGCTCAGGTAAGACACTTTAATGGCTATTTAAAATTAAACTCAATTACATTTTATTTCCCATTTACTATTACTACTAATCAATCCATTTATTAGGAAGCAGTCATTGGACCGAATGGGGTCGCTGGGTGGGACAAAGTCCAGGACCTCGCCGCTTACCTGGTGGGTCTCCGTGAGGCCTCTTACCTCACTCCACTGCAGGTGACCCAGGTCATCCAGCTGTGGACAGCTCTCCCTGACTGCGACAAGATGCGGGTCAACTACCAGCCTCGTTATCAGGAGCGACTGACACATGGCCGTTTTAAGGCTCCCAAGCGGTCTGGAGTCACGCCGGGTGTGGAGAGCGTTAAGCGCTGCTTAATAGGACATCCTGGGGGGCCAGCTCAGTGGCCTGCCACCAGCCGCTTCTTTGAGGCCATGTGTAAAACACTGTGCACTTTGCACAAGACGACCACCAAGAAGGCAGGAGTAACCACCCCCAGATGGTCAAAGATTCTCCACGACTACCACCACATCCGGGATCTAGTGCTCAACAGTCCTAGGGTTATGCAGGGCACAAAGATCCAGCTCTTTGAGATTAATCAGCGGACACTCATTCAATGGTACGTCAGGCACATTATTTAATTCAATTACATTTTATTTATAAGCGCAATTCATTCACAAGGCGGACTCAATGTGCTTCACAAGAGGTATACAGTTACAGTAAATACAGTTATATAAAAAATCAATTGGGAATCAATTGAAGAGTGCAAGTAAACCATTATATGTATGACATCTTCACCACATACACACTTAAACTCATACATGCGCACCCACTCACACAACCACACATGGACACATGCACACACACAGTTCAACAGAATGCTGTTTAATAAATTATTTACCTTAAAGGGACTGAATAGTTCTCTAATGCATACATATCTAACGCATGATCTTCTCTCAGGTTTCAACGGCATCAGAAGAACCAGGAGATGAGTGTCCTTTCTCAGGGAGTGGCTTCCACCAACCTGATTCCTGTGGCACCTGACCAGCTTCCACCACCGAAGGAACAACTGCAGCTCCTTCCTCCGACATCAGGCCCACAGCATGAATTTGTCCTCCCTCCAAATCTGGAGGGGCAAGCTCCTGATCTGCGGCCAGGCCGACGCCCGGCTGCTGCCACCAGAGAGCGCCCCATCGCACCTGCCCCCACTGCACCAGACTTCGCAAGGCTCATGTCAGCTCCTAGGATGTTGCCTGCTTGTGCCTCAACATCCAGTGCAGGCCCAGCTCCACTTGTTCCTGCTCCAGCTGCTCCTGTGTCCCGGTTCACAAAGAGGAACAGGCAACGTCGGGCCCCTGAGGAGGAGAGTGGAGTGGGGAAAAGGAAATACATGAGAGGGGTCACCTACAACACCTGTAGCCAATGTGGGCAGCCCAAAACCAAGGACTTTGGGCACAGTCGTCATGGCAGTGCCACCTTCTGCTCACGTGCCTCAAATGGCAAATCCCTGAACGATTGGTTGGCAGAACAAAGAGCAGCAACATAAACTTAACTTTGAATCTGTGGGCCCTGGGCAGGGAGTTGTTTATATTGTGTATAGTGTAAAGTTTCCTGTATGCATACAGTTTTTTCTTAAGTATGTGTTCATTTTTAATACTTGTTTATTTTACATCATGTTACACACACATAGGTTACACATATGTGTGTGTTCATGTGTGGGTTGGTGTGTTCTCAATACCTGTTCATTGTACATCTTGTGTTCCTTTAGAATACTTGTTCATTTTACATCTTGTGTTCCAATACAATTCTGCTTCATTTACATCTTGTGTTCCAATACAATGCTTGTTCATTTTACATCTTGTGTTGTTCCTATACAATACTGGTTCATTTACATCTTGTGTTCCAATACAATACTTGTTCATTTTACAACTTGTGTTGTTCCAATACAATACTTGTTCATTTTACATATTGTGTTGTTCATATACAATACTTGTTCATTTTACATCTTGTGTTGTTCCAATACAATACTTGTTCATTTTACATCTTGTGTTGTTCCTATAAAATACTTGTTCATTTTACATCTTGTGTTCCTATACATTAAATCTGATCATACCAACATTCAAGACTCTGGGCATCATTAAAAAAAGACTCCAATACTGTCTCAAAGTCTTTGAAGTCACATTGTATTGTTAACAGAAGCAGAAATAAACATAAGTCATTGGGGGTATTGATTAATTGTATTACCATTGTATTGATGTACAGATCGCTGGTTGCGCAGATCGCTGGATCGAATCCCACTCACGACAGGTGAACGACAGGTGACATTATAGAACATAATTGGAAACGTCAAATAACGCGCAGGGGATATCGCCTGAATATTTCTGCACGTTAAAATCTATGTTTCTGCCTCGTTCTATATTTCCCCGTATTTATTTCCTGTGCATTTCCCTTGCGTGTGAGGCTCAAAGATCGGCGCCCTTCCTTCGCGCAGCGAGCGCTCTACCATCTGAGCTAATCCCCCACGGCTACCGATGTAATAATGACTCGAACTTAAACGTGAATTATAGTGTCTAAATTTAAATGAATGCATAGATGAGTGCAAACTTGTATTCAACTGTACTGGTGTAAAACATGTAAGGGTAAACGTGTAAGACATGCGTTGCATTGGAGCCAAGCTTAACATTTAAGTAAACTATCAAGCTAATTCAAGTCCATATAATTGTATTATGAATAAATCGATCCACATATAAGAATGTGACGCATCTGTGTAGAATTGGTCTAAAAAAGCAATACAAAAAAATCCAACCTCCTTCGAACCGGAATTGAACCAGTGACCTAAGGATTCCCATGTATCCACTACAGTCCTCCGCTCTACCAACTGAGCTATCGAAGGGGCGCTGACAGAAGGGATCCAACATGAGTATTTAAACAATAAATACATACAACTATTAGGCGGCTAAAGGTAGTAAATCGAGTTTGTGGCACAAAAACAATGATGAAAAAGGAACTGCAAACCTTTAAACATGTTCAAAGTATTTTTCCAGCTCCCCAGACTGTCCTCCCGGCAACCACTTAAGGAGACAGCAGGGCACCTCATGTGGATTTCTTCATTGGGATTGCTTTCTCTGCTTTGCAAGGACACGTTGTCGTACTTTCTCGGGAGCGTAATATGAGGGCACTTCATCAGAAAGGCCCCTATAGGGAACCTCATATAGTAAGGAATGCTATATGGCCCCACATCACATCCATTAGGATACCTCCTCACGCATGTATGGACATTGGACAACCTTTCCATCAATGCAGCTCATGCTATCCACTGTAGGCACACTTACTTGGACATCGAGTTATTTCTCACCTGAATGAGTAGCCTTTAGCACACTGCATCGCATTTTCCCTATTGCCCCCCTCGGGACGGCCATGTAGTGGCGTCACGGAGCGTCCTTATTAACGGAACCAACTCTCCAACCCTCATAGGCTGACGAAAATAATTATTATTGACAAGCCAAAATCGGATTGGATTTACAGGCGTTTCGCATGAATATCAAAATGTGATTTTAGCCTTAACATGAAATAAGTATATTAAGATGAGTTAACAGCATCGAGAGAGCCTTGTGACAAAACGCTGCATTCAAACAAACATTTGTTTGATATTTTATTATAAATCATTTACATTAAAATGTAACATAAATTGCTGTGTCCTTCTAATCTTCCATTTTCTACTTCGGGGTGAGCGTTATGAAATTAGTTCCCTCGGTTTTACCAGCAGGACACCACCTATTGTAATGTCACCAAAGCCCAAGGTAGAAGAATAGTCTGTTATTATAATCTAACACTTTCGAATGAGGATATCATGGGGCAAACGAATTACCCCATGTCAACATGCACACACACGTTTATACACACACACACACACACACACACACACACACACACACACACACACACACACAAACAGAGAACATCAGCCTTTACTTTGGACAACACAATTCACAGTCGCTGCTCTTCTGATCTCATTCATGCCTTGCTTCCAGTGAGCGAAGTGTGTGGACTATCGTTATGTTTCATTGAAGTTAGCAGTAGTAGCTACAGGGTTAATTCTACATTTTAATACAGGTCGTTCAGTTAAAGAGACATGGTACACTATTACCCTTTCTGAACTTCGCCCAGGGGTCACAGCACAACTCAAGACAGGTAGACAGGGTTTGAAAATGAACGTACAACCACAAGAATATCGTACCATCTGTCCAGTGAACAGCAATCAGCCGCTTACTTCCTTCTGGCTCAATAAAGTATTTCATCATCTGCATCTTTGAAGTCCATGCAATGGGGGGTTGAGAAGGTTGTTTTACATCTCATACACACGCACACACACACACAAACGCAGGCACACGTACATAAAAACCATCGATGAATACAAGATGAAGTATAGGGGACCAAACTCAACCATTTGACTCCAGATCCATACACAGAAATGTTTCAGATGGACGGAGACATGGTATTTTCCAATGTGTTCTCTCTCACACGATCGATCACACAGCACACGCTCCATATCTATAAATACTTTTTCTCCTTCTTGTAGAAATTAACCTAAGAACAAATATAATTTCACCGTGTAAATGTATTGCCTCAAGGTTAAGTGTGGTCGGGCTGGAAATGTAAGTGTAGAAAATCCGTGGGTAGGAGGGGGGATTGACTTCCGCATCGAAACATTAAGAAAAGAGCTGGTAAAAAATAACAACTATAAATAGCATGCAGGATTAGAAAAAAGGAGAGAGTAGAAGTCATTAAAGAGGGAAAGTCTGTTCCGCCCCGACGTGGTGGGGTCCTCCATGTTCAACCAGCTCAGATCAGGAGCGCATAACGCAGCCCCAATGACAGGCGTAGTTTGTCTTCATATGCCTGTGAAGGGGGGGAGGGGTTGTGTGTGTTTATGTACGTGTGTGCAGGGCAGAGTGTGTGCATCATGCAGGCGGCAGCAGCTCCTGGGCCCAGGTCTTGATGGCGGAGGTGGTGTGCTGGAGGAGGAGCCAGGTGGAGTTGGTGAAGGACAAGGCGTGGCCCTGTAGACACGACACCGAGACCTCCCCGCTGTGGGTGGACACGCACACAAATACAGGACTTAAAGTCAACAAAACGGCACACATTGTTACCATTGTTTAGAGGCACTACTGCAAGGGAGGTTTTCTGAACAATGCAAGGGACTCTCTCACACAGCACTATGAAAATATGTGATTGCTTTAGAAGCTGGTCTGTCTGTCTGTCTATGTGGCTTAATATGTGTAAGTGTGTGTGTACGTACGTGTGTGTGTACGTGTGTGGGTACGTATATATGAATTGATTTATTCCGGGTTACTGACTTGCAAGAGTCCCGCAGGCCGTTCCAGATGCGCTGCAGCAGCTGGGCAGTGAAGGCCAGGGCAGGTAGGATGACGTCGTGATATAGGAGCAGCAGGAGCTCCTTCAGGTAGGCCAGAGCCTGGAACACGCTGTCTGGTGTGTTGGTGATCACCTGCGCCGGGGGAGGACCAACAAACACACGACGTTTTGGCTCTGTGCCACTCGACATTGCATAATCGGCTGGCCACAGGAGAGTAGACCTGTGAGACCATCCAGATGCTCAACCTTTGAGTTTCACAATGACTATCAGTCATTCGGCCGGGACGCCATTCGTCAGCCAATCCGATAAGATAGGTGAGTGACACTCTCGCCTCTCATGCCGAATCCAGTCAGTAGAAAAGCAAAGACATAATTCTGCAAGGAGAAAAGCCTTCTGAGCATATTCCTATTAATCTAACAATTATATTTATATTCTTTTTCGCTTTAGCGTTGCTTTAAGATTCTGCAGACAGCCCTCGATTTTGACCCTTTTCCTTTCCGTCATTTCCTTCCGATACTCAGCGGATACGTTAGAGATCGATGCGATCGACTGACAAAAACCTGGTGAGCTGAAGGTGAACCGAGAGGGTGCGTTCTGAAGGGGGCCTCACCCAGTCCAGCAGCAGGGGCGCCTTCTCCCCGACCCACAGGACGAGGCGGTTGGTGTTCTCGGCGATGAGGACCGCCGCGGCCTTGGCCTTCTCCAGGCCCTGCTCCATCAGGGGTCCCAGCACACGCACGCTCTCAGAGTAGTAGAAGGGCATGTTCGTCTCCAGCCAGCTGATAAAACACCCAAACGCACGCATGCATTACGTTTTGTGATGATGATGATGATGATGGACTTTTGTTTTATATTACCTAACTTGTTGATAAATGTTGAGCATTATGACAGATCCCAGTGTGCTCATTATATTCAAATAGGATCAATATATATGATAAATATAATTGACATAATGCATCTTTGTGGTTGGGTTAACACAGTGAAAATGCATATCAAATATGTATATCCGGTGTGTACCTGAAGCCCTGTTTGGTATAGACGGTCACCTTGCCCCATGCCTGCTGCGACACACCAGCCACCCCAGAGCTGTGTAAATACCGCGCCGTCGTGGAGTCTTTGAAAAAAACAAAACAAAAAAAAAAATCATTTTCATAGTGCTGTGCATGCCTATATGCGTCAATGCAATGATGGATTGTTTATGTTGGGATGCTGCATTGATAAGCAGCATATAATAAATAATATCCTGCAGGCAGCGTTTAGAACCAAGAGGGAACCAACATGGCCACTAGGTGAACAGGGTACATGGGCATCAGTGAGGACCGCGGAGACTCTCCCAGTGCGGCGGACACCAACCTGTGAAGGATCCGTGGGACCGGATGTCCTGAGCCATGAAGCCAGCGACGAACACCAACAGCACCATGAGCAGCCTGGACCAGGGGAACCCACCACTACGCATCTTCACCTGCAGGTTCTGCCACACCGCAGGAGACACACCAGTCAGCCCAATGCATTCAGAGGTCAATGGCGGCACCGAGCCAGGGCTGCACACCAGACACCTGGTGTCTGGTTTAACAAAGAATACCAACTCATTTACGCGAGTGGATGAAGCTTCAGCAGAGGAATTCAATAAGTACTTCTACATTAGTCCGTCTACATGTGTTGATTTGAACCCATAGACACTCAACACTGGCCAGGTTTGTGCTGGCCAATTACGTGCTTGGCGATCCCTGCCTCCAGCTAACATGAATGGTCAGAACAAACATGAAGCAAAGGGAAATTGAACCAGTGGACCCAGACAGTCTGCCATCCGACTTTAGACATGGATTAAATTCTGATTAGGGAGACTAAAATCAATGACAACACGATGGGATCCAACCCAGCAGGGCTTCCCCTTGACTCTGCGGCCATTGCCTTTTGCCCCAATTAAACACTGATTGCTAATACTTGCATTGTATTTATAAATCAGTCAAAGGCCACAGATATGTAGCGTTAAAAGTACGTTAAAAGTACCCGTCAGAGAGTGAGAGCTGGTTCCAGCAGGCTTACTTGACACAGTGCGTTGCACTCCTGGAGCTCCTGGGATTCGATGGTGTCCCTCATCTCATCGTTGGTCACCCGGAACGACTGGATGGTCTCCTGGAGGTTCCTCTGAAGCTACGCAACACAACCATACCACTGAATAGTTACACACTGGGAATCACTGGCTATGGAGTATAGTTATACAACCATCATCCATGACTATGTAGTGTATTCAAACATTAGTAATCACTGACTATGGAGTAAACTTACAGTACACAACCATACCACTGAGTAGTTACACTCTAGTAGTCACTGACCATGAGGTTTACTTAAACAACATTCATCACTGACGAAGTAGTATTTTATTTTAATTTGACTATTTAGTCATTTAGCTTTTATGCCAAGTCTTGTGCCGTGTTCCAATATCCATACTTCCATGAGTACACTTAAACAAAGTACACTATCCGCACTCAACTAAGTGCGCTAATTTTCAGATGTCAGTGTTGTTCCAAATCGAATACTCCGTGGTGCACTAACCGGAAATTACGGTCACGATTGCCGCCGCCTCCCCCGCAATAAACATCCCGCTTTGAACGGTGAACTCTTTACGCCTAGCTGCTATAAAAAGCTATAAAAACTACAAAATGACTATTAATGCAGGCTATGTGGAAAATCCGCCGACTTTGGCTCAGCCTGGCTCCGCCCTCTTCCGCTACGTTGCTATAAAAAGGCTTCGTACTTTTCGTACTTTTTTTTTTCGTACTCACTTTTCGTTGAGTACGAAAAGTGTATGGCGATCCACACTTTGACCGTTTTGAGTACACCATCCGGGTCCTTTCAGTATTCTTATTTCCCCCCGATCTGAATCGGAACGCCCTACGTACTCAAACTTACTGTGCGTTCACACCAAAAGCTGTAAACTTCCCATTCACTTTCTATTAGACATGAGCGATAAAGCGATTGGAGCGATAAAACGCTTGAGCGATAGGTTTAAAGCTGTAAAGCTGTAAATGAAAGTTGAAAACAGCTCAACTCTATGCAAATGAGCTAGTAGCGTTTCAGCTATAAATGACCTCCAGCCAATTGGAATGTAGATGTCTCTCGTCGGTGTGGGTCCCAGTAAACATACGCGAGGAAACGCAAGAGTGATATGAGCTGTAAATATTTTGGACAGCGTTGCGTTTTGAGCTATTTGGCGATTTTGCATCTTTTGCAGCTTTTGGTGTGAACGTACAGTTAGGCTAGTAAGTACGGATAGTATGGATATTGGAACACGGCAGAGCACTAAAGCCATTATGGATCAGTCAACACCCTAACCAACCACACATTTCTCTAAACAATAGAAGCTTTCCTTTGGACTAAAAATAATTTACCTTTGGTGGCAAAGCCTTCCAAGACCTCAGCAAATGGTTTAAGAGAAGGCTGCAGAAGGATTGAGAGAAGAACACCACACTAGTTATTATACCTCAACAATAACGAAAATGCGACTCAACATAATCCAACATAGTGTGAGCCTGTTTTTATACACTCCATTCACCCAAATCTGACTCACCTGGACTGGGGTAGGTGTTTGGTGTACAGCTGCCTCCACACGCCTAGAGACTGCACATCCACGCACAAGCACTCCGTCATACTGCTCAGCAGCTGGGGAGAGACAGACGGACAAAGAGAGAGACATTAGCTGTCGTCAACGTTAGCAGAGTGACCACTAAAACTATAGAAGCAGTTTCTGGTGTCGAGTAAGTAAGTTAGCAAGTAACTAAGTGAGTGAGTGACTCCCTTACCTCTCTCTTCATGTCGTCGGGGCAGTGGGGCGTGGCCCTGGACAGGAAGGAGGGCAGGTACGTGTGCAGCGTGCTCTCTGGCTTGGCGCCGAAGGCCAGCACCTTGAGGCGTGGGTACAGGCGCCGCAGCTGCTCCTGCAGGCTGGGATAGGACAACAAGAGTAGGATGATGACACAACATGGACACAAAAATAAACACACAAAATAAACTAAAGGACACGCACACCTCAGGCCATCAATGCAAATCAAACCACAGATTTGCATCGATGGGTTTGTGTTGTACCCACCTCGATGACAAGGCGTTCTTGGGCATGAAGGCGAAGTCCAGCAAAGGGAAGAACTCTTTAGGGCCCATGATCCCAAATCCCTTGGTGAGGTTTGCATGAAGCCTGGAGACAATAAACACAGCAGTGAATAGAACCACGTCACATTATCAACTCAAGTTATACTACTGCTGTATTTTCCAGGAATGCATTAACGGCGACACACACAGACAGTACACAGTCTTACATGAGGAGTCTCTGCAGATAGGCGAGGGCGTAGGAGGAGAGCGACTTGACTCCGAGCACAGGGAGCATAATGCCCAGCCACACTGAAACACAAATAACATGGTTATTATCACCATGAAGGACATCTGTGTAGGAGGATGCGTTTCACCACAGCCTCCGGGTACTGGCCCATGCATTATTAAAGCAGCACTTAAAAACCCACGCCCCCATGATAAGAACAGGAAGACACGGAAGGAAGGGAGATTAAGATAAAAAAAGGGCAAGATAAAACATATCAAGCATAAAAATATCCTACTGCAATAGCCTGCAGGCATTTTCTTCCACAAGAAAAAACGAAACAAGAGTAATAATATTTCCTATAATATTGCGTGATAATATAATAATATTGCGTGACAAACACGGTACATCAAAATAACCGCCACATGAACGTCCTCGTGCCAATGTGCACACAGGATATCTGTCCTGAGGCACGGTGCAGCCACATGCAACCATTTCCTCTAATCAAACAATCATCAGCGACCACAATTCACACACCTCCCCGCTGGAGGCTTGCTAAAGACTGTATTGAGACCCTGAAAGCCAGCATAATTCTATTTATTTCCCCTTCCAGTAGCGGAGTCTCTGATTGCAGCTTGCAGATGGCTGGAGTCCATCTGGCCTCTTTAACCCATAACCCAACCCAGAGCAAGCCAGTGTGACACCAAACTGGATCAATAATAAGGATTGTCCTGCATAGGAATTGTCTGCATTTAATCTATCCACACTTGTATGTTGCAAAGCTTTTGTGTCTCATGCTTTAGTCACTCGCAGCTGTATAAGGGGGATGGGGGGGGGGGGGGGGGGGGGAAAGTCACCTCGCAATCCCTGGCTGAGGTCATAGAAGCCCGCCTGGCCCAGAGCCCACATGATGGTCAGACACTTGGCCGGGCGGTTCTGTACCGACCGGAGCAGCTCCAGGTACTGAGGGAGGGGGAGGAAAAGGGCTCTCGTGGTTACGTGAGGATAATCATACATTTGAAATACAAAAGGAAAATTATGGTGTGTGGGCTGACGGCAGGCACAATTACACAATCCCGTCGGAACACAGACCCCCCGGGCAGCCCTTGAGAAGTGCACTGTGATTACAGGCTCTACCCAGGAACTTGACCATGAAACGGAGGTTATATGAATGGTTGTAGACGGGGATAAGGACAAGGGGCAGATCAAGGGTAGAGCGCCAGACAGAATTAAGTCAAGCAACACATTCACACACACAAACAACATAAAACACGCACCTCTGGCAGGCTTTGGGTGGCTATTCTTGGCTTGTCCTGTAGGATTGCCTGGATGCAGACTCTGTACCCATGCAAAGGCTCATCTGGGAGAAGGTGAAGAAAACCCCATGGGAGAAACATTGTGAGATTGACCGCTAGAGCACTAGACACATAAGACTGCAGGTGAGCATCAGTCTCTACCTGGTTGTCTGTCTAGCTCCCTGAGCATGGTGGAAACACAGTGGTCAAAGAAGTCTGGCAGGTCGTCGCTGCAGCGGCCGATGAGCCCCTTCATCACACTCTTCAGCTCCTTTCCAGCGAGGCAGTAGGGGTAGTCTGCAAACACAAACATAGGAATAGTGAACAATGTTTGTGGAAGCAAACAAAATCGAAAAAGGAACATAGAGTAAATTAGCATTACAAAAGAAATCACCCAAGGCAAAACTTCAACCTATTTGAGTACGAGAAAAACCCAAATGTACAATGTTTCTAACTGGGATGGTAATATGATGTACTAAGATGCCAGGATATGGAAAGGTTTCTGTTATTAAACCTTAATCTAAAAAAAGGTTCCCCCAAGACGACTTTGGGGAGACTGACCATGGGCATAGTTGCTGAGGGTGGGCTCGCTCTCGGGCACATTCAGCTTGTGGTTGAGGTATCCGGCCAGGTCCTTGACCCACACCGAGGGGCTTTCTGGGAAGAGAGCCTGGCTGCGACCCAGCTGCTGTTTCAGCTCCGAGACATCCAGCTAATGGAGCAGAGACGGACAGCAAGAAGGGCCCAGAGCAAATAAGAGGATGAGCTGAGTGAACAAAGGTCAACAATGAGCACTGAAACAGGATGGCCATTATGCAGAAGCAGAACTTCGATGAGGCATGTGATACTTCATGAGGCAGTGCGGCCCCTCTGGCTGGGTACAAATAAATAACCAACATCTATGTTTAGAGCAAGGATTCTGCAAAAGATCATTTTAGATCCGTTTTATGGAGAATTCCAGCCCTTAGTAATCCCGCCAATAATGCATGACTCACCGTTTTGAAGGCGGCCTCCAGGTTCTTGTGGGCAGAGGTCGGCTGGGGGCTGTTCAGCGGACTGGCCTTCTTGCTGGGCTTGCCCATGGGAGGCTTCTTGTTCTGGGACTCTGCGGTCGCCGGAGGCATCTGTTCCTTGTTCTGTTTCTTGGCCATCTTCTCAAAGTTATCGTACAGGGTCTCAGAGATGATCGGGGGCGCTGAAAGGTAAAGCCAACGGTAAGCAGCAGTCGATTAGGGACTCTAGTGAGCAGTGCAGTCGTGCACTGATGGAATAAAGAATAATCTGATCATGAGTCTTTCAGACTGCAACTCCCACAACCCCTCAAGCTCCCCTAAGCACTATTATACAATTTACACAGGACTACAGTTAAGCAACAGTAGCATTTTAAGAACTGCCAAAACATGGGAAAGCCTGCAGGAGTTTGAGCTTCTGAAGCAGATTCGACTCTATTTATAATGTGAACAACCTCACAGTGGTCGCGTACACCTGCTCCTGCACACTGACAGGTGCAACCAGTTGCTTAAGGATAATTCTACAGTGTTGTTGCCATACAGTGGAGTATGTGAATGTGAAACTATAGTACTGGTGCCTCAGAGAAGATATAATTCACAATAAACCAGATGATAAAATGAGTATTCACCCTGCGTGATTATTGTTTTGTAAACTGCAGTCAGCATGTTTTTAATATTTTTTTAGGTAATATGTTCTGACCTTATCAGTCAGGCTGATGGGCCGTGCAAGGGTGGATGCAAAGGAATGCACACTACAAACCAGTGGGAAGCCCAAATTTACATTGAGTATTTACATAAAAAACATAAAGTATTTAGGCGTTCTCATACATTTTCCTTTTCTGCAGCATTTTACATACTGACGGCACTGACACTGACTGTTACTATTTTTAAATTCAGATAGACTTTGTCCTTGCGTAATCACTGATAACAGAAGCGAGCAAACAACAAGCAGTCTGGTGTCGTGATCCATATCAAAAGTGACGATGCTATCTTTACACGTGGTAAGGTTGAGGTTTGCATAACTTTCAATGCAGATTGGAAATGCATGCATGTTCATCCTCTCTACAATACCCTCCCTTTGATGACGTTGATGTTATCGCATTGAGGCCATTAAAGAACAATTTCGGACATGGTATACAAATGTGTGCTTTTACATACTGACCTTCCAAAATAGATAAGTAAATACAAGAATTTAGTAAAAGTAAGACATCCCAGTTAGCTCATAGTCATACATTAGGCATGCTACCTAGCTTTATATTTAGCATCTGTTGAGGATGAACGGCTAACCAACATTCATTTTCTGGGGATTATCATGATATCAAAACGCAGACTCAGCACCGGTGACAGCTGCCATAAAATGGATCAACAGCCATTAGAGTTGCAAAGGCACCACTGGGCGTAACTTATATAAAAAACACACATATTAACATACATACAAATTATTATTTAAAAAAAAAACTAAGACATAGCAGAGAAAGGGATATACCATTTCGTTACAAGTATGTTAGCATGATTCCCGAAATGTAGCCAATTACTCGCCGCGATGACGTTGTATCGGTTACATCTGACGAGGCTTGGACAGACCGACAGATAGTTGCTGAACAATAGCTAACCACAACAATATACCGACCATAAGCGTTACCCGTGATGATATATTTGTATTAACGGCTTATTACCAATGTCATAGGATTCCGATCTTTAAGGTTGTGGATGAAAAGCTCGGCTAGGCGAAGACAGGCACGTCGGACAACTAGCAGAGCTCATTCAAGAGCGCTACGCTAGTGTGCTAAGCTAGGATAGTCAGCTTGACAGTTAGGCTGTCGCTTTTCTGTTACAATAAGGAAGGCTCGCATGCTGAACAACGACCGTCGGTTCAGTTGTGTTAAACGAGCTTTGCCCGTCCCTCGGTAGTCCGAACAACAATATGTCGCTAAGAACGGGTTATGTGGGTCACAAATTAACTGTCTGGTGGGCCGTGTACACTTACGTCGAGTGAATAGGTTAGATTCGGTCAACACTTTCCTCTCCCCACCGCCGGATTTTTTATCACCCGGTTTTCCTCCCGAATTTGGGTTTTTCTTTCCTTTCTTCACCACTTCCCACTTTCCAACTGTGCCATTATTCGAAGCCATGGTTCTGGGTCAACGGGGTGTTCGTGAGGGATTCCTCCGTGGCTTCCTGTCTCTTTCTACCTAGTGAGAAATAATGGGCGTTCGGGCATTGGGTGGACGATTTAAATCGCTCCCCTGCCACGTCTCCTTGTCGACATGACGTCAAACTGATCGTGAACCCCGTCTAGAAGGGGCCTGTAGTTGCAATAATTGACGTGGTTACAATACTCGTTAGTTGTTTAACAAGTCTTCAAAGCAATGTATTGACCTCAATTCGTCATTAGATGAAACCAAAGATGTGATCTGATTTGTTTTTAATGAGGCGCTAGATGTTTAAATGTTGGCCACTTCTTGTATTGGCTGTTGAATTGAGTCACGTATTCCAGATATAATTAGGCCAAATAGAGCCTGTTATATTGGCTTTAATCATAAGGAACAAATCATACAAGCAAGTATGGCTGATAGTGTTTGCAATGTAATATCTGCATTGTTTCAATCGAAAAAGAGACACCACATCCTTTGGTCCTATTGATTGGGAACCTCAGACTTTTATTGTATTTCTCCAATAAATACAAATGATGCAAGTTGATCACATGGCTATCATGGTAACAAACAGCAAAAGAGACTTAGTGAGTGAGGGAAGGATGTTGTTCTGTTCTCTCAACTGGCCCGAATCATGTCAATCAACCAGAAGACTCAGTCTGGCTGTCAATCAGAACAAACCACACCAACTAAGTTACAGGCAGCCAATGTGGTTTAACGCAGATCAACGTATCAAAACTCAACCCCAAAAATCAATACCGCAACCAAAAAGAGATAGCAGCTAAAATCGTTCAACATAAATAGCATCATCAAACATTAGTACTGTATAAGTAGTAACAATTATTTAATGCCATGTTTTCAAAAAACAATTCATATTGGTACAAAGCTCGACAGATCTGGTTGCCTCTAAAAAAATATGCTTCACATAAGATGTATCAGACATAGCCTTTATGCCATTCAATGAAAATCAAACAAAATGCAGATTCAAAATCAATCTAAAAAATATAAAATAGCGTTTTTTTTGTGTATTCCTGTGGCAGCAGTCAGCCAGTCACTTAATGTTGACATCCTGGACCGCCTTTTTCTGCTCTGCTACAGTTTGTGCAACACCATGTCTCTCTCCAGAACCACATTTACATGTCAGTACTTATACTGTTTTTTTCCGAAAAGGAAACTGTTAAGGGCAGTTTACAAAAACATCATGAATAAATAAAAACATAAATATGTTTTTCCTTCTTCTTCATATAAATATAAATAAAAATCAATTAATCATTATCCAGGAGGGCTCAATAAATAATAATAATAGTTAATTTAAAGATAATCATGGTGCTTGGATAATCATCACTCAGTGTCGACTCTTTACCTTTGCCAGAATTTCTTTACGATATGAACGTGTGTAAAATAGTGTCAAGTGATATGTTACGAGTGCAGGTTGTAGTAGCGGGACCACCAGTGCTGGGCCACCTTCCAGAAAAAACATCCCTTGTATGGTGATGGTAATAATCGTATAACCAACGGGTGACCAAAAATATAGAGAATCAGCTCCAATGTGTGAATTACAGTATCTGGTGGAGGCAAGTGACACGTTGGTGAATAGAAAGCACTGCTGGAAACGTGTTACCAATGCCAGGACCCTGTAAGCTCAGCGACATCGACCTAAATAAAGAGACAAAAGCAGGCCAGCATGCACTGTAGTGTAGCACCCCCACTGGAGGCTAAACTAGCAGTGCGAGCAGTCCTACCCTCGACATGGACATAGAGCATGTGAGGTTCGCCTGAAAACAGGCCGCCAAAGTCACCAAGTCCCCTTTTATCCTAGAGACGGGTCTAGATTTAGTGTTTTTCAGCGAGTCAGAATGCAGTGCTTATGGACAACTGTCGGGAGTGTAGAGAGTATCAAAGAGCGATCATAGACTGAAGGAGGAGGGAGATGAGGCCTTAAAATAGAAACAAGAGCGGGCTGGGAGGGGTGTTATGATAGTCATGAGCGTGGGTCGGATGATGGGGGGGTCTGACTCGGGATGCAAACGGGCTGCTGATGTGGGTGCGTTCAGAAGTCCTCGTTGTCTCCTTGTGCACCCTCATTCTCCTCGTCCTCCGGCGGAGCAAAGCCGTCCTGAAGAAGTGGGTGTAAGGAAAGACAAGCTGGGGTCAACCTACCGCATATCAACAAGGGAGCCATCTCACAGATGGTATAGCAAACTTGAACTGAGCATGACAACAGTGATTCATAAATAATTCACAATTACAGTTGGTTGTTTGGAAGGTACATTGTCCATCCGAGACACAGATTCTTGATGTTTTGGGTGTTCGTTTTACCTCTGTGGCGTAGAGTACATCCATAATCTTGCTGAGGGTGGAGCTGTTTTCGCTGTCGTTCTCCTGGCAGATGAGCTCAATATCCCGCAGCTTGCCAAAGTAGAAGTCCCTCTCCTTCTCCAGGCCGTCTACCGTCACCTTCAGGTCCAGCAGCTACCATGGCCGACAGGGAGCAAGACAGCAGACGCACACCAGGAACCAAGGTGCAGGGAGTACAACAGAAGAAAGCCTTTTGAGGAGGGCTGTTGGGATGATACGTCGGGTCTTCCTTTCAGTTTAACTCGCATGAAAAGGACACGGCGGAAGCACGGTACCTGCTGGTTGAGCTCCACCAGCTCTGCTTCCCCTCCGTTGCGGACCGAATGGGCGCTCCTGCGAGGAGCGGGCATCGCGTTGATCTGCCTCTGGGGGGGCGGGACTGTCTTGGGCACCGGGGGAGACGTTCTCATTGGGCCTGGGGGAAACGTTCACACACACAGTTATCTGATGGTCAAGTCTTCTGTGATCGGAATACTTCCGGAGTTATTTTTGCCTGTGCTTTCATGCTGGCATATGGAAGCCAGCATTCTCTTTTAATCAGTCTACTCCCATTTCTTTAATGTGCAAGTGAACCCCCTGTTATCAACCAAACACTATGAAAAACTATATATATATTCTAGAAAGGTAGGGGGAGGTGTTACGCCAACATTTGGCTTTTATTTTTGGCAATCATGACAAGATGAAAGAATGAGTAAGTTGAAGATCCAAATTAGATTATGGGTTCACTGCCACATTAAATCTGTTTTTCTGATTTTCAAAAACATTTTATTGCAATCAAAACCAAGCCAAGTCAAAAATCACATTAGCCCATCTCTGGAGGTGGGGGAAAAACATTATCAAGTAAGACTATTGATTCTTATCAAATGTTCTTACAGTATGGACGAAATCAGTGGTCACTAACTGGATGTTATTTCAAGTCGATAGCTAAAAATAATATAATAGTCATTCGCCCAGACCTGAAACTTGAAAGCATAGTATGTGTCAAGAAGAACAATAGCGGATGGGTCAAGGTTAAGTTAGTTTAATGAAACATTAATTTGACTATTTTCACACAGAATGTCAATGGCTATGTGAATTCAATCACGAATATGAAGCAAACTTTACTATGGTTTGGAGAAGAGCGCTCAACGCTACTCATGATTACATGCTAGTCTGCGTTATGGCTATTTTCTTTCATTGCATTTTCATTCAGAGCACGAGACATGGTTTTAATTGAGTGGTCAGTTATGGATCAGATTGTTGATTGTGATCCGATCCCCAAGCCCCAGACCTTATCTGTATGCGTCCTCGTGCATTGGTTTTCCGTGCAAAGACAATCATTTGTGTTTACATATTCAGTCACGGCACAATGGCATCTTAAGGTGATAAGAGGAGGTGTGATAAGAGGAGGTGTACAACCTAATTATTTTAGACTGTTTTTATATTAATAATTCACATTAAGCTCAATCATTTCAATTAAATCAATTGTTAAATTCACTTTTTGGAAAGCATTTTGTGAAGGGTAGACATTTTTATTTGTTGCAGGGAAATTGCCGGAATAGATTTGCAGGCATTTCGATACCAGCTCCCACTCACATATACATCATATGCCCGTAATTACCGGCACATGAAGTATATATGATTGGAATTATTGCGTATTGCATATGTAAAGGGTTGGCATGCAAAACAGGGATCAGGGTGAGAAAGAGAGCAAGACGGTGAGAAAAGATTTGACCAACACCACCCCCCCACGCACACGCACACGCACACAAACACACCCACACCCACACACACACACACACACACACAGTGAACAGCTACCTGTCCGAGTGGTTCGTTTGGGTTTTTGGGAAAAGATGTCGCCTGGGGTTAGGAGAAGGGTGGGGGAGTTAGGAGCACGGGTAAACATGGTTGCATTTTGAAATGAGAGAGCGGTGGAATGGGTTTTTTCCCGTCACAATGGGAGTATATAAAAAAAAATAACATCCAGCATGCCAGGCATTGCACCAACCTTGATTGGGTGGGGGCGTGGCATCATGGCCCTGCCGAATCTGCAGGGGGTCGTAGTCCTTGCCATCGTAGTTTGCGTCAAAGAACTTCTTGAACCACTGGACAAATTCAAAGTTGTCCTGGAACTTGCCCTTCACAAGCCTCTCCACAGGGATGATCTGGTGGTATATGAGGATCAGGAGCATGGTTCAAGACACATTTAGAGGTTTTTGAGTCTCTCACCAAGCATTGCGGTCTAACAATTTCCCTTTTCATGCATGTATGAATATCAATAATGTGATTGTTTTCATCTTGTATTTGATTGTGCTGGTGCTCTCTGATAACCCAATTGAACCTGGAATCAGAGGGGTGGCCAATACCAGCATCTGTGTCCCTCAATGGGGTACAATTGCAGAACTATTTTGCCACACTTGAAAAAATGAAAGAACAGCAGTGATGTGGAACTGCATGACAGCGATCGCCTCGGGGGTTAGGGCTTGTGATCACTAGAAGGTCTTTGGTTAACCATTAATCTCTTGGAACAGATCGTTCACGAAAATCTGAGGAATGTACAGCTTAATAATTAATAAGCATATATACACATAATGAATCAGGGATTGTAGCTGGCAGGTCATTTAACAACCATTTTATAATCTTTAATGTATGTACATGTATGTATGTTATTTCTGCCACTAGGGGTCCCTCAATCAAAACAATAACAAAAGACATTTTAATGACGTTGTGAAATAGCATGGGATTTGTTGTCAGCTGGGGAGTTAATCTCTTCAGCAATATTGCTGATCAAAGTCTATCTGACGTGACTCAGGCAGAATTTATGTTCACAGACAATGTAATGGATTAACTTTTTATTCATGTTAAATTCGCTGAAGTTTATTCCTGGTATGTAGTTTCGTTCTAATTAAATTGTCGCAAGTCATGTAAGCTTAAGTAATGTAAACTTGCTACCTTAGCATTAGATCAGGGTCTAATTTTAGGTAAGGGTTAGGGTAGTTAGTAAGATAATTATTTCTTACTTAAATTAAAGTTGACTGACTTAATTTTCTTTCGTTTTTTTGTTATTTTATACTTCACTACTAGCCTGGTCCTACCAGACTCTCGCACTTCATTTCATTTGCACAGTGAGTCTGGACTCTCTCAATTGACAAACATTACACCTCACTTGAAGGCGGGTGTCTGTTGGAGTTTAAAACTATTGGATCAGCCCAGTGCTACTCTGGATCAACAATAACCAATGGCTAACGTTTGACTAGAACTCAAATTAGCGCACGACCTCAACGTCAATGTTCTCAGCCACTCTCTCTGTTCACTGATTGGACCGACAAAATTTGGCCGTAGAAAACCCGCGAATATATCGCAAACCCAGACGTAGTACTGAAGGGAAATGAACATTTATCGGAAGTACGCGGGCGGGCAAAACCAGGCTACCTCACTACTACATTTTGTGTAAAATAAAGGGATACAAAAAATGAGGCTATCAGGTAAACGGCTTAAAAGGCTACTGTTTGGGTGTGTGCGAACATACACACCTTATCCACATTCATTCTCTTGAATGCAGCCTGCAAGACCTTGAAGTTTTGGATGGACTCATGTTCCAGCCGAGCGTTGAACTTGATTTTTTTTAACAACAGGCACCCAGGAAACAGAATATCCATAAACTGGCAATACGCAGCACCTGCAGAAAATACAATTAATAAAAAAAACGGATAACACCAACATAATATATCTAGATTTGATAACATCATCGTAGCTCGGTATTGAATAGGATGAAGTGTGTAGTTTACCTGAACCTAGCTGTTCAATTTTGGTATAAGTGAGTTGAAGAGAATCATTGACCCAGGCCAGCATATCATGGCGACTCATGTTTTCTATCGTCATAGAAGTCGAGTGGACATTCACTGCCATACTCCTGCATGGTCAGACAAATGGGAACAATATATTAATAATAATAACCACAATTAGGATAATAATAATGATAATGATATTTGGTCTAGATTACTAAATTAACAAAGATATATTGTAAGTAACCCAAATTCAGTATGTGTTCAATGTCATCACGTAACATAATTGCCAGCCCCTCCTCTCAATTTGTAAAGCTGACTCTCCATTTGCTGAATTCAGAATGCACTCATATTAATTTGGGCCTTATAAAGAGAGCTAAAAGCATTGTTGAACCTGTAATTAATGTTTAATTACTTACATTTCAACATTATTATTAAAATGTTTTCACTATTTGCTTATCTAACCAAAACAGAAATCCACTCACAATTTATAACACAGACATTTGTTTGGAATGTTTGGTTATAACTAAATCATTCTTGTATCACCTGCGAAGTAATCGTAGGAGAAATCGGTCAAGAGCCGATCTTTGCTGGTCCACCTGATACAGAGACCTAAAGACACAAACCAACAGATTATGGTATATTCTACTACAGTAAATCAGGATAAACAGCTTTCATAATCACGCATTAATTCTGGACCCCAACACCAATTAGTATAAGGCCAATTAGCTGCATGCCATTCATGATTGAGTATCTTGCTAAGACGTACTTCAGAAGGCTATGATTGACGGTTATTGGGGCGGGAGTTAATGCCAGTCAGGATGCTCCTCTTGCCAGCTCATTACGCTATATCTAGGCTAATCCCTTCCCTTAGGTTCAGTGTGTTGTAACTAATTGTACTCTACAAGGCCGCCTGAGAAGCTAACGAGTTCATACAGACAATTCATGTCGTTGGTAATATACACCACACCTGAAAAGGCTGTAATTGTATCCTACTGAATGCCTGGGATAGGTTAAAACGGCCCAATCCGATGGAGAGTCCAGTAACGTTGTTCTATAAAAAGATGTATGCTAACACCAGCAGGTAATTAATTGTCCAATGCGGCTGTAGTTGTTGGCAAGTCTGTCAGAGTGTTGCTTGCAGAAAAAAAAAATCCCATGCTGCATTCTGATGTACAAGCCCTAGTCTAAAAACATGTATACCGGTAAATGTAGGCATACATTTATTAATATATTCATTTGTTGATTTTCTCATACACAAAATCATCACAGAAATCATGACTTATTTACCTACTTACTGACTATGCATTACCAGCACAATAAGTTACAATGTATAGGGACCCTTTCCACAGTGCAGTGATGTAGTGAGGTTGCAAAATTCGGATCCCATCAACACAGTTCAGTTCCTTTAAAAGCTTGCTTGTTGTCCTTAAACACACAACATAATAAGAGGGTTTGGTTTGCCCCAAAGCTCACTGTTTAATTCACAGCATTATGAAAATATAAGTGAAATAAAATAAAATGACGTAGATTTGATTAAAAAAAAATCCTCAGACTGCACAGCGATTCATTTTAAACGCCATATCGTTCAGCTGCACATCCTCTACTGTATCCATCAAACCACCCTGCCTGTGATCAGCCATATGGCCCACCGCTCGGGTCGGCCGGGGGGTTGTGACAGCACTGACACATGCCTCCAGAGCTGCCATGGACTGGGCTAGCCGCTACCTAGCTAACACCAGCTAGCGCAGACCACCGTCACACCGAGCCATAGACCTATGGCGGGGGAGAGGGAGCAGCACTGCCGTTTATCGCAGAAAAGAGCAGGTCTTGCGAGTGAACGGCAACGGTCTCTCCCCATTTCCCCACATAAGCCGTTACCATTGAAGCCCCATGGTGTCTAGTCTAACGTTACCCCCCTCTGGAGGCCTGTCGACAACACACACGCACAACCCCACTCAAATAACGACTGCGTTGTCATCCACATGATGTGGTATTTATCTTAATATGTATTTTAAAAAAAAAATAGGAGATCGTAGGGCTGTCGTTTTAAAGCAGAGAGAGACATTTCTAACTATTTTGATAGGCGGTGTTACTCACTGAGGTGTGACGACGTCCCGTTGTTTGCGGTGATAAGCTACACCGTTGCTAGAGAGCTTTACAGTTGGGCTCAGCAAATTGCGCGAGACTTTGTCCAGCGCCCACAAACGGGTTTGCGCATGCTCAATGCAGTTCCACGGTTTGGACGTTGGTTGTAAACGCCACCTGAAGCTGACCTATACGCTGGTTCTGATCGCTCTCCCTTTCAGTCCCTCCAGATAAAAGACTACGGAAAATTATTTAAATGCAGTTTTATTATACGTTGTTACTCTTGTTATTTATTGTTGTCATATGATTTTGTGCGCACAAATCCCACATTACACACACACGCACAACACACACACACACACACACACACGCACACACGCACAAACACACACACACACACACACACACACACACACACACACACACACACACACACACACACACACACACACACACAATCTTATTATGATTATTTTTCATATATTAATAATGCTTATTATGCTAATTATTATTATATTATTGCATTATCGTATTATAACTAATAATTCATAATTAATACAAGTACAAGATAAAAACTTGCTCAAGGCATCAAGGTGTGGCATTTTGAAAAGACAAACAAAAGAAACAGACCATTCCATGTAATTTTTTCCAACTTTTTTTATCTTTTACTCTTCTTCTTGTTGCAAGAAACAAGCAGCCACATACAGATTCAACAGGTTCACTGTCCAACACAACAAGAATCTACAAACACACACAGTCACCGACCACCAGTCTCAGTGCCCTCGACAAAACACCTTCACCATCCAACGATTCAAAAAACAACAACCAAACAACAGAACGCCATCGTAAGTAATCATTCAAATAAAAAATAAAAACAGCACCATAGACGGAACTTGCAGAGTCCGGGCCGAGATCGGATCTCGTGTTTTTCGGTTGGGAGGTGCATCGTCATGCATGGACTTATGGCACAGGTGATTCACATTGGCACGGGTAATCGTTCGGCGAATAACAAGAACAGTTATAACAGTAATAAAAACAAATTCCTCAGTATATGGTGCACAGATAAGGAAACAGGATCATGTATGAACATAGTACTGGTTAGGCAGGAATTAGCGACATCGTCATCAGTGGTGACCAATAGCAATGGTCCTTGGTGCTTGACCTCTCTGTGTCCGTGCAGCTCAGTCCTACTGTCTCCTGGAACCAACACTGCCCCCCCCCCCCCTCTTCGTCTCTAGGTGCAATAACGCTTGGCTTGGTTTTATTTAGATGTTGATCAATGCCATTCTGCGTTTA
>NC_044068.1:16138209-16160709 GCF_902167405.1 Gadus morhua
CACGCATGTTCACCTGAACGACCGAACGGAAGGGCCAATAGGAGATGAGATTGTGGAACGCGGTTCCTCCTTTTTGGTACACAGGGGTGTGCCTTGTCTCCGGAGAGGAACGAGTTGATGGGGACACAATTCCGGCGACAGGGCGTTATAGGCCTGGAGGTTCTGTGGCCTGGGAGGGGACCAGGGCGGTAACGCCTTGCATGCAGCCTGGTCCGACTAAGGGACTATTCAGGGGACGATGGAGAAGATATTGCTCCTTGTTTAGTCTCTGCATATGAAAACACTGCATGACTCACATTTGATTTCAGGAAGGCCTAAAAAATAAAATACTTTCTAAATGTACGACACAGAATGACTGAAGCCTGACACATTGTCTTTTTGAGGTAGAAATGCCACATTTTAATACAAAAGTTCCCACATCTGCATGTCTAGAATCAGCAACCATCTCAATGTGTTTGGCGTGAAACTCAAGGAAAGCCATTGTTAGCCGACAGCCTAACTCCTGCCAGGGTTGTCACACTGCAGGGCGGTGGTAACAATGAGCCCACACTTTACATTAGAACAGCACGGATGAAGGAGAAACTCAACATTTCGGTATTGTTCTCAATTACAGAGAACAATAGCGCCATTATGCTGATCTCTTTGATAGGAAAGGTGCCTTCGTTGCACCCCGACTCAAAATGTACTATCTTTATGGGCCTAATAAACTAATTTAACCAATACCAACCTATTCTAAACTGAGATGTTACTTCCCGTTTCATGGCGTTTAACCCACAGTGCAGGTTAATTCAGGATAACGGGGGTGTAGAACTGGCAGAACACACTTCACAATATCTCTGAGCTCCATAAAAACTACACAGCAGACAGTGACACATTAAAACAGTCTTTTTTTAATTCACGTTTCATTTCTTACATTGGTTCAAGTACAAAGTTAAAATGCCATTTTTTTTATCAGTTCATATTCATACAAGAGTAAAATAATAATAGTGCCTTTTTCATTACTACAACAAACTTAAATACAGTCATTGTAAAGACCCACTCGATGTATACTTCTAACAATGGTTTTTTTTCTCATCTTTGAGATAAAAGTATTTTTAGCACCTTTGAAAAAACACCGCTGCTTCCTCCCTTTCCCAAACGCTCATCTTTCACTTCAGTCCATGAGATGAGTCTGTCTGCATGCCGTGCCACAGCACTGTGTGTGTGTGTGTGGGCGTGAGTGTGTCTGTTTTTGTGTGAGTGTGTGTGTTACTTCATGTAGAGCAACTGCTATGTAGAACAACTGTGGACTGTTTGGATCTGTGTGTTAGTAACAGTGTTGTGCATTGCGTGCGTGCGTGTGCATGTATGTGTGTGTGCGTGCACATTGTCTATGCATCAGGAGTGTTTTAACAATGCGCACCGCTCAGCTTTTAACGCTGTAGGTAGGCAGAAACAGAAACACCTTCACCTTGTGCTCCACCTCGACATGCATGAACCAACAGAGAAAATGAACATCCTCTTGACCTTTGCCATAGTCCTCAAAAAGACACGCTGAAATAACACCAGGGTTGTCTGGGACACATACACGTAGCCATCACCTTGGTATTATGACGCTCTTTATCATGTCTTGACCTTTAAAGATTGTAGATAGGGGGCTGTTAGATGCTCAATTCATCAAGGATCAGAAATGACGTTTAAGGCGACGTTTCTTTATAAAGAATACGCAAACAATTGAATTTACATGCAGGGCCTCTGGTTACTGCAGATTACTGCAAAATCTGTCTCCAACAGAGCCTTTTCACAGAGGTGTGGTCGTAGGATGAGGGGTAAGGGTTGATAACACTAATCATGGCTCTGCTGCTTCTATGCACCAGGGCAACGGTAGTGATCTACCATTGTAGTGAAACTATCCATGCCTTGGTACATAAAAGTAAAACACAGGTAGTTAGTGTTATGAGCCACACCTGTGCTTGCCCTACAGTGACACCTCTGTGAAACGGGTCTGTCGTCTTTAAAGAATCCCCCAGGTGACACGCGGATTCATCTGGCAACTGCATTATCGTTTTCATTTTTTAAAAAGTAAGGCAAAAGTAGCTGGTATTATTTCAGCTCCTGTCTTCTTTAGGGTTTCACCGGTGGCATACTGCATTTATTTTTATCATCGTCCCGTCCTGACGTCCTCGGTGCAACACAACAATCAATAAGCTAACTGTACAATATGCTGCTTCCAGCCTCCCCTCTCTCTCTCTCTCACTCTTTCCATCTCTCTCCCCCCCTCTCTCTCTCTCTCTCTCTCTCTCTCTCTGTCTCTCTCTCTCTCTCTCACTCTTTCCATCTCTCTCCCCCTCTCTCTCTCTCTCTCTCTCTCTCTCTCTCTCTCTCCCTCTAGGCCGAGACTGAACTGAACTGAACTGAGCACCAACCTGGGAACAGTAGGCTACACACACACACACACACACACACACAATAACTTGATTATTGGAATTATTATCATTATTATTATTATTATTATTACCATTATTATTACAATTATAATCATTACTCCCTAATCTAACATGGAATCAGAGATTACACGGATGGGTGGGACATGCAGCACCTGGCGGATGGGGTGGGGGGGAGGGGAGCGATGGTTTGTAGCGGGAGCACCCTAGGGTGAGGGGTGATGATGTCACACCCCGCGTCACCACTGTAAAAACTAGTGGGGGGGGGGGCGGGGGCACTAGGACCTGGCGGGAAGGCGGGTGGCCTGGCAGGAACGCAGTATGTGTGTGTGTGTGTGTTTGCGGTGCGGTGTGTGTATGTGTGTGTCTGGAAGGAGGCGATCGGTCCCGAGCAAAGGGGTAAGAAAGGGAGTATAAAAGAGGTGGGGGGGACGGGGACTGGGACGGGGGGGGGGACGGTGGTAGGACCACCGTCCCGTTGTGACCTGCAGGAACACTGTAAAAAAAAAAAGAGTTCCAAAAGCCCCTGAACATTAGTTGTTGTAAGTCTGGTGAACCTGCTGGATTCCTCTGCTAGTGTGTGTGTTATATGTGTGCGTGTGTGTTTGTGTTTCTACTCATTTGTCGTAGCTGGTGTTTTGACGTTGTTTTCTTTTTTTAACAAGAAAAAAGACTGCACCATCTGAAGACTAAGAGCACCGGAGAGTGGAAGAGCTTTTTTTTAATTTTTTTCCGTAAAAACAAATAAAGGTATAGGTATATATCCCCCGAGCTTGGCACCAGTGTGCCGGCCACGGCTACACAAGACTTCACAGAAGGCGTCCTTCAGTCGTCCATGCACCGCTTCATAGTGGTGTGGAAACCAGTGTCACTGTGGACAACTAAAACCTCACTCCTATTCGCTTGCGCATGATCTGCGCATAACGAAATGGACGTCATCCCAGCTACCGCCAGGGCTCAGCCGACCAAAAACTTTTTGGGTGAAATTGTCGGGCTCTGCACGCAGAGAGCGAAAACAGTGCTCCGTACGGATGTTATGAAATGGCGGCTATATATTTGGCGGCGGCGTGGGGGCTGTTTGCACGTTGGCCGTGACCAGCAGTGGAGGAAGGCCTGCGGTGGGAGGTATACATGATTTGAAAGAGATCCTCAGGTTTCAGTAGCCCCGAAAAGTAGAAAAAAAACCAAAGCATCCAGAGACAAAACAAGGCCCCGTCCGTTTGTTCTTTTAAAACGTAGATAACAAAGGCCGTTTTGGGTAAATGGGTAATGCACCAGCCACCAGATGCCAACGTTCACTATTTGACCAGCCGCAGAGGCCTCCCTCGACGGGTCCACCGTTGAGCCCAAAGCATGGAGCCTCAAGTTCACAAGAACCAGCCTCCTCTCGTCTTTAATCATCTAGAATGCAAAGATTCATTGAGCATTGGGCGCCTGAGGTGGGCGTGTCGTTACTGAGGGGCAGAGCGGTCAGGGAGGACATCACCGTCTTGCAGTTCGACAAACACGGTTCAAACTGTCCTTTGACCCTGTGACCCGATAACTTTATCGACCTCAGAGGGACTCAACAGTACAGAGACAGTATGGGGACCTCGTCCTTCTTACAGAGGACATGATAACTTGTAGGGGGGGGGGTAGTCTGAAGGATCCGGCACCAGGGAACCCACGGTCTCACAACCCCCAAGCGCTGTAAGGAAGATAAATGTTGCACAGCGAGCCGTCGGGCCCCTAGCCGCCTCTTGCGCTGGTCAATAGAAACAAAACATAAATCGACCAACAACCAAATCGCCATAGATTGACTAAATTCAGGGATGGATGCAAATCAAGCACCAGAGACCTGTGAGTCTCTTAAAGCACCATAGACTGTAACAAAACGTTATGGGTCAGTTGGGTCGCGATGGGACTCCCTGGACAGCACCAAAGGTTTTTGAATATATATCAATATAATAATTTGATTGCTTTGCAATCCTCTTTCTGGAAACGTATATTTATGAGTATGTTCATTGCTGTTCATAAACACTAACTTAAAGTGGAAGTGTTAGGTTGTAGATTAATTCACTGGTACACTGAATTAAACAGAATAAAGGAAAATGTCTGAATAATTGCAGTTTTGCTTTCCCCAGGCATGTTTTGCCACAGAGTAAAGTCAGAAGCCAGAGGTTAGAAGTTAGAGGGTAATCTGTAGATATAAATCACATGAATCCTGCACTAAAGAAAGGGTTTGTTTCTGTCGATAGCCGTTTCCCCACTACACCAGATACATGGAAACATGGAAGGATTCAAAAGACTCCCATCCTGTTTCTCGTATTCACCAGGGTTTTTTTGGAAGAATGCGTTTTGTCCGTACGTTTGAATCTTTTCATCCATGATTCATCCCTTTCTCTGGTGTAGCGTGGACACGGCTTGGGTGTGTGTGTGTGTGTGTGTGTACATGTGTGTGATGTAGTAGATATCACCTTGAGCTGATAGAAAACAGGGCCCGGTTTCCCGATAACGTCCACTCTTAGTGCACTAAAAAGACTCTTACGTTTAGACTTATCAAAGTTGTTTACCTCTATAGGCGAGGTTCCCGAATGATCTCTGAGGAGTCTTCTTAGGAAACACTCCTTACTTCGTTCGTAAACGGCGCCTTCCAGAAAGAACGCGCTGAAATCGGCTGCTCAGCGATCGATTTTCCAATTCATTCGCCGGTGCATGACGGCGTTCAAAAAAAGATTTCAGTCTTTGCGTAAAAACATTGCTCGAAATCCTTCTAGTAGGCCTAAACAACGATTTAACGATGGGCAAACATAGCATAGCCTACACTGATTTAAGAAAAATTATAGAAAATATAGAAACAGCGAAGGAGATTGAGGCAATCACATCCTTAATTACATCCCAGATGTTCAAATGAGGATACTGATTTTCTTTTTACAAAGCTGTCCGACTTGTTGATTATTTATGAAAATAGACATTTTGAAATGAAAGCTAAATTTTGAATAGTTTATTCAGCTTATTATATAACACTGTTTATGCTGAGCCTGCTTTGCATTTGGCTACCTGTCTGTGTGCCCGCATTGCGTGCCATCAAGGGAAAGAGGCTTTATTCGTTTCCCAGTATCATTTCCTTAATTTAGAAGACAGTTTTGTCTGACAATAATTTCTTGAAGTTGCGAGTTTTTGAGGTTATTGGTATACCGCCTGCTGTACCGTGTATGTACTGTACTGTATTGGTGGAACACAACACTGCCAATGTGGCAGTCCCATGCGCAACAGGGATTTCTAAAGTTTACTATACAGCGGCGACGACTAGCGTCAGGAGCTAAAACATCACTACGGTAGAGCTAAGGTTCTACGATCGCTTCAGACCAACCTTGCCGACGAACGACATACGAAAGAGACTCGTAGCAAAGAACGTTTCGGGAAACACGCGAGATGTTATGGTAGAACTTAAAGTAGAGGTTACGACTGACGTGGCGTTAAGAAGGCTTTAAGAAGGTTTCGGGAAACCGGGCCCAGGTTAGCACCGGGGAGGGGGGGGGGAGTGGGAGGGAGCTGCAGTCAGCTATACAGGCTCCGGAAGAAGCAGTCCATTGCAATGTGTTTGTTTGTGTACACGTTCGGGTACACGTGCGTGTGTGTATGTATCTCAGGTATTTAACGTTCACCTCACTATTAACCTGCGGCTACATTTTGTTTCTTTTGTTTTACACGATGTTGTGTGTGTGTTTTCTTGCTGGGCACTCCTGTCCCATTTTCCTTGTGTGTGCGTCCATTTGTGTGTCGCCTGCGTTGCGTGCGTCTGTCAATGTCTGTGTGTGTGCTTTGTGTGTGTGTGTGTGTGTCACTGTGGGTCCTTGTCGAGAGGAGGGGGCCCTTGGATGGTGTGAGGGCCCCCTGGGTAGGAGCGTCTCAGTACTAGTTGCTTGCTGTGGAAGCAGCAGGGGTGAGTAATACAGGGAGAGGGGGAGGGAGGGAGGGAGGGAGGGGGGAGACAGGAGCTAGTTGCAGGCGAAGAACTCCTTCAGCGGGGCGAAGAGGTGGCGGATGACGGGCACGCTCCAGGAGCGCCCCAGCAGCCGCTGGCGGGCCAGGCGGCTCATGTTGGACACGTCGGTGTAGTGGACGGGGAAGCCGAACACCCTGCAGGGGGCGACAGAGGCACAGGATGGAGACGCAGACGCTACAGCGGGGGAGCCTAGGCAGGACTGGATGCACCGAACACAGCTTGTTTGTACTCGCGACGCGTACAGCGATTCAGGGTGTACGAGGGAGACGGAGATGGGGTAGAGAGGAAAGGAGACACTGTAAACAACTACATTGTTTACACACACAGAAACACCGGCCGTCCAGGGGCCAGGGATCTGAGGGGCCTACGAGGCTCACTCTGGTGACTCACCGGTCCGCCCCATAAAACACTGTTATCAGGACCCTTTTATTTACAACTGGTTGGCTGTGGAACCGCCCACACATGTGTCTTTGCTCCCCTAAATGAAGGCTCTGCTGCAGATTGCAGAAGCAAAGAGCATTAAGAGGAGAACACACGCATTGCTGCTACCGCCTAGGATAATCCTCTATGTTGTCAACACACATTCAGTCATATTTTAGTACACATTTGACCGAACAACCACAGTGTATCTGCAGGTTTGAACCAGTTCAACTTAAGACTCTTTATACCTTTTTTACCTCGATTAAGAACACAATTGACCACCAATGTCACTGCCCAACGGCGTATAGGTGAATAAGGTCCTCAACCGGGATTATATTATAAGCTTGCAATGGTCTGGACATTGCGATGCTACAATGCTGCTGTCTGACAATAGAAGCATCCTGCAGGCACTCGTAGCAACCCCACCAACGCAGAGGTCCACACACTGGTCCACGGGGGGCCAGTAAACATTGATTTCACGTAAAATAGAGAAAACGCTTGACATTTAACGATTAAAGATTTATTATATTTCCTCTGCCGGCTGTCACAGAAAATATTTAAGACCTACCCAAATTCTTTTCAAGGCTTTTTAACACCTTTTAAGGCCTTCAATGACATTTACGAATTGCAGACTCTTTAATGGTGCGTTTAAACCCAAAATGAAGGGGCGGCGCGAATCCTTACAAAGTCAATGCAAAGAGGCGTTTAGAGGCGAAACTTCCATCGGAAAAACCCGTGGCACGGATTGATAAATGGCGCGTGATTCTACTCACATGAACACGTCGCTCAAGTTGAAACATGCTTTCCGGGAATATCTTAAAGTCGTGTCAGCCTATCAGAGCGAACCGCAGCATGGAGGAGGAAGTGATTGTTGCCGTTTGCGGAATCCCGGAGCTCTAGAATAGCTCACATATTAACGCTGTTTTCGGTGTGAAGGCACAGTAATACTTAGGATATCTCCAAGGGTTGGGGGGGTCAACCTGCGCCCCCCCCACCGGCGGGCCACGTACCTCTCCATCTCGGTGCACCAGAGGATGTCCTCCTTGCTGTCCATGTAGACGGGGAAGTGCTCGTCCTTCCCCTGCTTCACAGAGTTAGAGCGCGTCGTTATGGTGCGCAGCTTCTCAAACTGGAGAGACCCCGCGCACCGCACACACACACACACACACACACGCCATAGACGGGCGTCACCACGCACACACACACACACACACACACACACAGACACACACACACACACACACACACACAAACACCATAGAGACGGGCGTCGCCAAACACACACACACGCACACACACACACAAAACATACATGCAGACCAAGACACAGACACAGACACACACAACCACACACACACACGCACACACACAGAGACAAATAAACTCTATCAGCACATTCTACATGTTGCAAGAATTTGAGTGATTTTGTATAACATGCACATTTAAAAATAGCTTTGTAGGCATTCACACAATAAGATAGAGGTAGACTTAGAGTAGACTTAAAAACATTCAGGTTTTTGTTTTTAAAGCTTGCCGTCCAATCAGGTAACAATTCTCGTCATGCTTCATTTTGACTGAATCATAAGATGATCATAACATGGTTCACATGCACATTGACTTTGTGATTCTAAAAAAATAACATGCAAACTCGCATAAACACACATGCATAACCACACCTACATACACACACACACACACACAGACACACACACACACACACACACACACACACACACAAGGGTAGGGTACCTTAGCCGTGCGACCGTGCTCCAGACAGTCTTGGAGGTCCAGCCTGTCATTGTTCATGGATGCCAATGGTCTGTAGACACACACACACACACACATACACACACACACACACACACACACACACACACACACACACACCGACACACCGACACACAGCCACATTATTCTTTCTATTTGTGTTTGCTTTAGAAGGGGCTTGGTGTGTGTGTGTGTGTGTGTGTGTGTGTGTGTGTGTGTGTGTGTGTGTGTGTGTGTGTGCGTGTGTGTGTGTGTGTGTGTGTGTGTGTGTGTGTTTGTGTGGATGTGTGTGTGTGTGTGAGTGTGTGTCGGACCTGGACATGCCCGGCAGGTTTCCCCAGAAGTATCTGGCGCGGTGTGCGGCGGACACCTCTTTGGCATCGATCATTACGGGGTTACACTGCAAAAAAAAGAGAAGATCAGAGGTCAAACTATGTGCAGGGAATTCATTTCAGGGCCCAAAAGCCACACTTGCCGCCGCCACAAGGGGGCAGCAGAACCATCCACCAGCTCCGGAATGGAAGAAGGCCTTTCCACTCTGTTTCTATCTGAGTTTGTGGCTGCGTCCCAATACTTTGCTTCCTATCATCGTAGCCTAATGGAGGGCACCTGACCAGGATGTACCTGACAGGGACCTTCCTACCCTGCTGCCATACCAGCTACAACCTGTGGACGGACCCTAGGTTGCCTCCAAGCCAAGGGTTCGCGGCCTTTGAGTGAGCAGGTGCTGGATACAGTGTGGATTTAATTCCATATTTTGCACAGGCGTCTACTAGGGGCAGAGGGAGGGTAAGAGAGCTTTGGTGAGTGCCTGCTTCCTGTGTGCTTATCAATGAAAGAAGCTTGTCGAGATGTGGTGGCTTGTCTACTTTTTTCTATGAGTAAAGGCGCGTGGCTCATACAGGTTGTAACTTGAAGACCTCCATACTCCATACCCCTCTGTTTCATTCCCCAGGCAACAAACAGCGTTTACACTATCTTTCGCCGAACGAGGTAACAAAGTGACGTAAGGCCCATGGGTTGCTGATGACAACCCTTGCGTTTGCAGTCTAATGAACGTCACCGACTAAGTGTTAATGGCAACATTCCCGACACGCATTCCAATCACAAGCGGCAGGTAGCGTGGAGTTTCCCCGTCACCCGACAGCGGTTGCATCGCCTGATAAGATACGGCGGAGCTAGTGCCACAGAACTGCTCTTCACCTCACCTGTGTGTGTGCAACGGCGCGCACACACACAAGACGCTGCCGTTTTAAGGTGTTAACCTCATTTATAGTCAGCGCCACGCGCCGTCTCTGCAGTCCAAGCACGGCCGCGCCTTTCACGTGACATTACCCATGCTGCGGCGGTGCAGGCCGCCCAGCCTGCCTGCTGGGCCTCAGCATGTCAGAGGTAAGTGACAGAATGCAGCGCACGCCGTTTTCGCTGTCACAACGTTTTTTCTGCCCCGATGCCTCCGTCGTCGGTCGGCGGGTTGGCACGGCGACTATAAATGAGGCTTTGGTGGAGTGGCCGTGGGGTGCGGTGAGGGGGTCCCCACCTCGAGGAAGCGGGAGATGTCCCTCTTGTCGCTGACGCCCATGGCAACCACGTTCTCGAAGAGCCAGAAGAACGGCCGGTCGTCCCCCGGCTTGGGCCGCGCCTCGTGGAGCAGCCGGTAGAACTCAAAGAACAGCCGGCCCGTCCCCTCTGGAGGGAAGGAGAGCGGGAGAAGGGGGGGGAGGGGAGAGGTGAGGGCGAGGGAGGGAGGGAGAGGAAGGGAGGGAGGGAGAGGAAGGGAGGGAGGGAGAGCCAGAAAAAGCGAGAGGGAGAGAGAGAGAGACAGAAAGCGAGAGGGAGATAGAAAGGGAGGGAGAAAATATATAAAGAGAATATATATATAGAAGAAGGGGAAAGGAGGAAGGGAGAACAAAAGAGAGAAATGGAAAAATTTGAATGCCACCCAAATGAACAAAAAGCCCCCCAACCATGAAGCATCTCTATTGAGGAACGCCTTAAAGGGTCCTAAGTGCGTTCAATCGCCCAATGCCTAATCAACAGGAGTAACGGTGGAATGTGCATGTGTTGCTGCAGCCTGGCGGGCCGTGGGGTGTGTGTGGTGGTCCTGGGGGGCTCCTAGACTTACTCTTACCGTAGAGGCCCTTCCGCGCGGGGTTGACTATGGACAGGTCATTGCAGGGGCTTCCCCCTATCACCAGGTCGAAGGGACCCCACTCCTGGATCTAACGCACGCAAAGAACCCACACACACACACGCACGAACGCACACACACACGAACGCACACAAGCACAACATTTACACCCCCCCATGATGCACTTGTGCGATCATCGTAAGGCAATAACAAAAATACACTAAAACAGATAGAAGTTAAATGAGGTTCATCTGCTGTCCAGGCTGAGGTGAGGGAGGGTGGGAGGGGAGGGGTGGGGGGAGGGCGGTGGGTGACACACACTCACGTGTTTGTGTGTGACGGTGCGCACGTCGCCCACGTACATGATGCGGCCGTGGTGCCGCACGATGCCCACCGTGATGGAGTCCTCACACACCTCCGACGCCACGTAGCGCTCCACCTGGATGCCCAGGTCCCTCAGCACCAGCAGGCCTGGAGCACACACACACACACACACACACACACACAGGCACACGCACGCACACACACACACACACACACACACACACACACACACACACAGGCACACGCACGCACACACACACACGCGCACACACACAGGCACACGCACGCACGCACACACACACACACACAGGCACACGCACGCACGCACACACACACACACACAGGCACACGCATGCACACACACACACACACACACAAGCACACGCACGCACACACACACACACACACACACACACACACACACACACACACAGGCACACGCATGCACACACACACACACACACACACAGGCACGCACACACACACACACACAGGCACACGCACGCACACACACACACACAGGCACACGCACGCACACACGCACACACACACACACACACAGGCACGCACACACACACACAGGCACGCACACAGGCATGCACAGGCATGCACACACACACACACACACACACACACACACACAGACACAGGCACACACACAGGAACACACACAGACATAGACACACAGGCATGCATCCGCACACACACGCACGTTCGCACACACACACACACACAGGCACACGCACGCACACACACACACACATAAACGCACACAAACACACACAAGCCAGTCATAAAAGGGCTTTTTCAAACACGTGATGAAATGATCACTGATCTAGTGAAGCCCGCCTGAAATTACTAATACAACTGTTGAAATTTAACCTGGAACCTCACACCGGGACAGACATACAGACACAGAGGGACCTCAAACATAGAGACAAACCTGTCGCAATGCCGTCGAAAAGAGAGAGCACTCTGATTGGTTGCCTCATCTCTGCTGCTACAGGGGGATATAGTTTAGCTGGCTCCTATAAGGGAGAGGGAGAGGGAGAGGGAGAGGGAGAGGGAGAGGGAGAGGGAGAGCGAGAGGGAGAGGGAGAGGGAGAGGGAGAGGGAGAGAGAGAGAGAGAGTTAGAGTTGTGTTAGGCTCTCCCCCTTCTCTCTCTCTCTCAGCCTCCCTCCCTCCCCACCTCCCGTGCCCCTCTCCCCTCCACCACTCACAAAGTCCTGCTCGTGGTTGTTGGCGAAGAACAGCTGCAGCCGTGAGGGCCAGTCTTCACGTCGCCGCAGCAACCCGTGGCCACTGCGCGGCCCACACATGAAGCAGTTCCAGGGGTCTTCCTTGATGGCCACCGCTGCCGAGCCCGTGCCCACCAAGAGGTCCACGCACTCCACACAGAAACACCTACACACACACACACACACACACACACACACACACACACACACACACACACACACACACACACACACACACACACACACTTATGTCAATATGGACGCTTACGGACACAGACCCACACAGAGGTACAAACGCACACACACAGGCAAAAACATACACATACACCTACACATATATATTATGCACACATAAAAAAAACCACACACACACAGAGATACACGCTTACGAAGATACACACAAGCATACATTTACGCACACATGCCAACACACACATACTGATTATACGCGTGAATACGTACACACAAGCACACACACGCACACACACATGTACATTTATATGCATGAATACGCAAACAAAAGCACAAACACACAAGTGCACATAAACGCACACATTTACACATACACAGGTAACATTTGGACAAGTGATCGACCGATAATATTTTATTTTTTTCTTCGATATGATTTACAGACAGTTCAATAATGTTCATTTTTTTTAATTGAGACATAGTAACATTTGTTACCATCATTGTGTCATTTCAATGATGTAAATTGAGGGAGGCTTAGCCTGGAAATCCAGACCCACATCTAGAAAGCTGTAGGGTCTGGCAACGAGTCTCAACGAGTCTCAACGATACTCTTGCCGTATCGGGTCGGAAAAACAGCAACGCTTTTGGCCCGCCTATATTGATACATCGATGTGATTGTTTAATGTGCTGAGCCAGGGGCGGCCCAGAATATACACGAGTATATTGCTCGTTCCCAGAGTGACTCGCTGAGCAAATTAAAATTGTGCTCTCGCGAGAACTCTGGATTTCCAGGGTAGTATCGGCTCCAAATATCGGCTCAAGAAAATCGGTATCGGCGCATCGGTTATCGGCTAAGGCAGATGGAAAAACAAATCGTCAGCGGCCCTAAAAAATCCATATTGGTCGATCCCTACCTAGGACGTCTCTATCTAATTCTTTGACACAGAATAACAAACTGAACATTTAGTGCGATGGAGAACATAGCACGTTGATCAGTGTATATACGGTGTGCCTTGGAAGAGGCAGTGCTCTTACAGCCGCCCACAGACGACGGGCTTCGATCTCCGGAGAGGGTTTAGCAGCACTAGTTCTGGCGGTGCTCTGTGCTCAGTACTGACCTGCAGCAGTTGTTGTTCCCGCACATAAGCACCTCCCTGCCGCCACAGCAGATGGTGCAGTAGGACTGGTAGCCATCATCGTCATACTGGTACGCACACTCCAGGAAACAGTTCTGCCAAAGGATGGGGCACACACACACACACACATTTTACCACATGCACACACGCATAAACATACAATGTCTGGGTGCATGCATGTGTTTGCTTGCATGCTTGCATGTTGGCATGGGTGGGTGTGTGCTTACAGGTGTGCATGTGTGTGGGTGTGTGTGTGTGTGTGCGTCTTCATCTTTGTTTGTGAGTGGTTGTATTGATTGTTTCATTGATTACCGCGGTCTCTGTTCATAATCTCCTGTAAGATTGAGCCCCACCAGACAGCGATCTGTAGCTCACCTTGCATCCCTGGCACATGGCCCCCATGAAGAGGGGGTGCTCCAGGGAGACGTTCAGACTGCCACAGGAGATGCACAGGTCTGGAGAGAGGGGGACAGGCAGCGCACACACCATCAGCACACTGTGGTCGACGGTTTAAACCTGTGAACTCTAGGAACCTGCGACTCCATGACTCATTACACAGTGATGAGTCTTTGAATGAGATGAGTGCATGGCATTTCACACCACAAACCGCCGCCACCAACACAAAGATGACTGCTATTAGTCAATCGCTCTTTTTTGGTTGATCACAGTGCACCGTTCCTTTATCTACTGCCTATAGATCCGTTTTGCCCAAAACAGCAGATAACATGTATTTATTTGTCAGTAAAACGTAGCATGGAAAAGCTAAGCATTTTCTTTTAAATTAAAATACATGAACTTACTTTGTTGAATTAAGTTTTTTTATAGCATTCATTTTCAATGGAACTTATGTATAAATTAGGCTTAATAATTGCTTAATAATACCTTACCTTCTATGTTCCTGGTCTTCTTCTTGACCTCACAGATGAGTCTCTCTGAAAAAGGTAATTCTAACATTTAGGTCATAGTAATAGCAACAAACATTCACACACCCCATACATACATACTCCATACATACATGCATTATCCGCAAATCGACACAAATCGTCCCTTAGTTAGTATTTTAAGTACATCGACTGGCAGATTTCCTTTCATATTCCACAGGACCTATCCATACAGCTTTTAACATCTATATCTCCTCTTAACCCTTAAAAATCAATTTGTAAGCCTTATGGACTAGACAGGGCTTGGACCAACAGAAGGGTTGGTCATAGCACTGTCAATTCACCTCGTCCTGGTGTGAAATGAAAGGGTGAGGTGTAACTCCCTCACCTCGGGTGCCCTCGTCGATCACCTCCCTGATCTTGGCCTTCTCCACTGTGTTCTTGCGGGGCTTCTTGGCGGGGGGGGGAGGGGTGTATGCCGCCTCGGGCTCCGCCCACGTCTCCGGGTACACGTCCTTGTAGGGGATGCGCTCCTCTGCAGAGGGAGGTGGAGGGGTCACCATGACAACTAGCCCTATCACTCTGACCGGGCTAGTTCTGTCGTCCCCTCGACGGTCACTGGGTTCTCCTAACGCTGTGTTTTGGAATCTGTGGGAGTTGTGCCACTGGTGGTACGGAAGGGTACTGCAGGGGATGCCTGGGATTTTATTCTTGAATTACTCTTATTACATATTATATATTATGCACCCAAAAATAATAAACATCATTGAAATAAATCTATTATAGATATTGTTCAGCAAATACAGTGTTATGTCTTCCTTATTGACGCTCCTTCAAAACGTGTTGCTCTGTTCATTCCATCATATGTTTTCCATTGTAATGTTTTTCTGTTGTGTGGTCATTTGTGTTTGCTAAATAAACACACTGGGTGCATTGCAGAGGGTATAAAGGGGGCGCGGTCCCTCTTTCTCAGCCATTTGTATTCAGCAATGTTCTATCATAGTACTGTGTCCTCCTTGACTAGTACTGTGTTCACCTCTGATAGTACTGTGTTCACCTCTGATAGTACTGTGTTCAACTCTGATAGTACTGTGTTCACCTCTGAAAGTACTGTGTTCACCTCTGATAGTACTGTGTTCACCTCTGATAGTACTGTGTTCACCTCTGATAGTACTGTGTTCACCTCTGATAGTACTGTGTTCACCTCTGATAGTACTGTGTTCACCTCTGATAGTACTGTGTTCAACTCTGATAGTACTGTGTTCACCTCTGAAAGTACTGTGTTCACCTCTGATAGTACTGTGTTCACCTCTGATAGTACTGTGTTCACCTCTGATAGTACTGTGTTCACCTCTGATAGTACTGTGTTCACCTCTGAAAGTACTGTGTTCACCTCTGATAGTACTGTGTTCACCTCTGATAGTACTGTGTTCACCTCTGAAAGTACTGTGTTCACCTCTGATAGTACTGTGTTCACCTCTGATAGTACTGTGTTCACCTCTGATAGTACTGTGTTCACCTCTGAAAGTACTGTGTTCACCTCTGATAGTACTGTGTTCACCTCTGATAGTACTGTGTTCACCTCTGATAGTACTGTGTTCACCTCTGATAGTACTGTGTTCACCTCTGATAGTACTGTGTTCACCTCTGATAGTACTGTGTTCACCTCTGATAGTACTGTGTTCACCTCTGATAGTACTGTGTTCCTCATGGCTAATACTCTCATCTCCTGGGCCAGTACTGTGACCCCCTACAGAACTGTGACCCCCTACAGTACTGTGATCCCTACAGTACTGTGACCCCTACAGTACTGTGACCCCCTACAGTACTGTGACCCCCTAGAGTACTGTGATCCCTACAGTACTGTGATCCCTCCAGTACTGTGATCCCTCCAGTACTGTGATCCCTACAGTACTGTGATACCTCCAGTACTGTGATCCCTACAGTACTGTGATCCCTACAGTACTGTGACCCCCTACAGTACTGTGATCCCTACAGTACTGTGATCCCCTACAGTACTGTGATCCCTACAGTACTGTGATCCCCTACAGTACTGTGATCCCTACAGTACTGTGACCCCTACAGTACTGTGACCCCCTACAGTACTGTGACCCCCTAGAGTACTGTGATCCCTACAGTACTGTGATCCCTCCAGTACTGTGATCCCTACAGTACTGTGATCCCTCCAGTACTGTGATCCCTACAGTACTGTGATCCCCTACAGTACTGTGATCCCTACAGTACTGTGATCCCTACAGTACTGTGATCCCTACAGTACTGTGATCCCTACAGTACTGTGACCCCCTACAGTACTGTGACCCCCTAGAGTACTGTGATCCCTACAGTACTGTGATCCCTCCAGTACTGTGATCCCTACAGTACTGTGATCCCCTACAGTACTGTGATCCCTACAGTACTGAGACCCCCTACAGTACTGTGATCCCTACAGTACTGTGATCCCTACAGTACTGTGATCCCTACAGTACTGTGATCCCCTACAGTACTGTGATCCCTACAGTACTGTGATCCCTACAGTACTGTGACCCCCTACAGTACTGTGATCCCTACAGTACTGTGACCCCTACAGTACTGTGATCCCCTACAGTACTGTGATCCCCTACAGTACTGTGACCCCCACAGTACTGTGATCCCTAGAGTACTGTGTTCTTCGTGGCTAGTGGTTTGATCTCCTCGGCTGGTATGGTGTTTCCCTATTAAACTGTGATCTCCTTTGCTAGTACTGTGTTATCATTGGTTTCTACCGTGCTCTCCTTGGCTAGACCTATGTTCTGGGTTATTACTGTATCGTACATTGAACAACCAAGGGCAACATTGTCTTAGATACATGATATCATTTTCGACTGTATTTCAGGTTTGTTTGTGTCTATGTTTGGCATGTATGTACACCATGCAGATGTATTTTTATGTTGCCGTGTGTGTGTGTGTGTGTGTGTATGTGTATGTGCATGTGTATGTGTGTGTGTTCGTGTGTATGTGTATGTGCGTGTGTGTGTGTGTGTGTGTGTGTGTGCGTGCGTGCGTGTGTGTGCGTGCGTGCGTGCGTGTGCGTGTGTGCGTGCGTGCGTGCGTGCGTGTGTACCCTCTGGAGGGTCCAGCCCCTGGGCTCCGCTGGGTAAGAAGCCGGTCATGGCCCACTCTATCAGCTGTCTGGTCTGAAGCTCCACCCCCTGGCCCTCAGTGTCATCGCCCGCATCACAGGAGGGGAGGGGCCAACCCGCCCTGGTGCTCGCCACCTGGAGAGCACGCACACATGCACACGCACACACACACACACATACAATCAAACACACATACATACATACCCACCCACACACACACACACACACACACAGAAACACACACACGCATGCACACACGCATGCACACGCACACACACACACACACACACAAACCCACACACACAAACAAAGGCACAACACAAATTGAGTATTATGATAGGATCTAAAATCCGACCACTGTCATGTTCACCGTTGACTGTTATCCTCGACCACGCATCACACATAACAGCTACAACCGGAGGCTGCACGGACAGCCATTACACCCGCCTCCATGGCCCCAGTGGGGGGCCGGGGCTCAACACGAACACACACTGACACGCATCACTGCGCACCTGCAGAGCCTCGTAGATGGCCTTGCGGTACATGGGCTGCTTGTTGTAGGTGGACTGGTGGAAGGCAGAGGAGAAGGAGCTCAGCGCCATCAGCTTCTCCACACAGACCTGCAGAGTGTGGGAGGAGGAGGAGGGGAGGAGGGGGAGGAAGAGGAGGAGGAGGAGGAGGAGAGGGAGGAGGGGGAGGAGGGGAAGGAGGAGGAGGAGGAGGGAGAAACATTAATTTTTCAAATGCTTTGCTTCGAAAAAGAAAGCCAAGACCTTGAGTTCAAGTTCAACATTTGAACGTTTTTCTAAAGCCTTTAGCATTTAACAGTTTATTGCACCCTAACAACCTGCAAAGAGAGAGAGATTGTGAACCGCAACGTTTTATCATCAATTTGACCTATTACTCATTGTAAGTAGAATCACGTCTAAATATGACAAGCGATCCAGAGAGAATTAACTGTTGCCAGCCATCATCAGCCATCAACAAGCCACCAACAAGCGTTGCTTATGGCTGGCTGTCATAATACTAGTGAAGATGGTTTGACAGCAAGAAGCAAACAACAGAAAGATCGCCCTGAGAGCACAACTGACTGGAGGGACTTCAAAAGGAGACATAACGAGAGAGAGACATAGAGATGGAGAGAGAGATAAACAGAGAGAGAGATGGTGAGAGAGAGGGAGAGAGAGAGAGACTGGCAATCATATTAGGGACTTCAACCCTCTACTAAGCAGACTCTGTCCCCCCCCCCCCCCCTCTCACCTCACCCCCCCAGAGAGACTCCCGGGTGACCGTCGCCGGGCCTGTTGTTTGTGTGCATGTTGCCATCGTGAGTTTCCTACCACAGAGAACTTGCTGTCGCCGAACCACATGACCCAGCGGGTCCCGTCGGCGGCTAGGCTGCGCCCGCTCATCCACCAGGACACGATGCGGCCCGGCCACCACGAGAAGCCCCGCAGCTTCCCGAACACCAGCGCCCCGATGCCGAAGCCCCGGCCGTCCTGCAGGGCGGGACACAGCGTGGCCCCAGGGTCAGTCCACCGGTGGGTGAGCACCGTCCTGTCTGCCCCCGCTGCAAGGCCCCTGTTGCCCCCGCTGCCGGCCCCTGATGCACCCGCTGCAAGGCCCCTACTGCCCCCGCTGCCGTCCCCTACTGCCCCCGCTGCAAGGCCCCTACTGCCCCCGCTGCAAGGCCCCTACTGCCCCCGCTGCAAGGCCCCTACTGCCCCCGCTGCAAGGCCCCTACTGCCCCCGCTTCCGTCCCCTACTGCCCCCGCTGCAAGTCCCCTACTGCCCCCGTGGCATGGCCCCTACTGCCCCCGTGGCATGGCCCCTACTGCCCCCCCTGCCCCATATTTTGCAGATTCTGTCTGATTCATTTAAACCTTGACTAAAAGAACAAGGAACACACGGATGGGTAAATGATGAGTTACTGCTGCCCTGACCATGACATTGACCTAGAGCGTCATAATAGCTTTATTAAATCTCATAGAACTAGCATCTCCTAGTATTCCGGAAAGCCCCTCTACAGCGTGCTGCAGAGTTTGGTTCCGAGGGATACATTCAATTTATCAAATGTTTGTATTACATTAATCTCGGAGCCCATCGGCTATCGTCTGACAGTGACTCGGTGAACGTCCAGGCCGAGGCTTCCTGTTCTGTCACTGTTGACAGTCCGATTAGCAACTTGAGACGTGTGAATGGTGTTTGAGTTGATGGACGACGTTGATAGACGACTGGTTCATCAGTAGCCAGTTTAAACTCTTCAGTTCAACTACACTACACTACACTACAACTACACTACACTTGGTATTTGCTAAAAAAAACATAATAAAAAAATAAAGTGAGTACAATTCAATAAAATAAACAATCTGTCTACAATCAAAATACAAATTGTAAATTTAAAGCGAAATAGAGCGCCACTAGCAGGAAAAGGTATTGGTAACATTCTGTCTGTTCGTCTGTCTTTCTGTCTGACACACAGACCACACACACACACACACACACACACACACACACACACACACACACACACACACACACACACACACACACACACACACAACACCACACACACCCCCTCACCTGGTACTCCACCTCGCTAGGGGTGGCCTGCTCGCCCCCCCTGGCCACGGGCTCTGGCGTCATGGCGACGGTGGGCGAGGCGGGGTCGGTGTGCTGCTGGGGCGGCGGGGTGGGGGACTGCGGCGGCGGAGGAAGGAGAGGTGGCAGAGGAGGAGGAGGAAGGGGCAGAGCTGACGGGGCCGAGGGGGCCGGCGGGCTGGCCGGCTCCTCCTCCTCCTCCTCCTCCTTCTGGAAGTCTCCCTCGGACAGGTCGTCCATCATGCTGATCTCCGCCTCGCGGTACGCCCGCTTCTCCGCCTGCAGGAGAAGAGTCCTGGTTAACGGGGGGTGTTCCAGATGCCCCCCGCACACCACCCGTAGAGCTGCTCTTGTGACATAATTTTCTGGCTTGTAGCACTTATAGCGTTCCCGTTTGTCTTTGAGGGCATCTGGGTTATTGTTAGCTACGATAGCCTCTTTAGCAAACCAGCTCGAAGACTAAAAACACAACTTTACATTGTATTGCACTCACAGCAAGACTGTGCAATGCATAGATTGGTGATGGGATTAAAGCAGCAATGTTATCAAGTGTGAAAAACAGACATTAAGACGACCATCGTGGCACAAAAAAATGCATCTCATTATGGGCGCGGCCATCTTTGTTTATCAGTCGTATGGTCAACCTCACTGAACTCGTTTGACTCCCAGAATCCTGAGTGGGAACGACCAAAAGGGGGCTTGCCTCGGTAAACAAACCATATGACGTGTCACAAGACTTGGCCACTAGTGCGACACTTTAACGTTTAACACGTTAAACGTTAAAGGGGCGGCAGTCGCTCAGGAGGTAGAGCGGGTTGGCTGGTAACCTGAAGGTTGCCGGTTCAATCCCCGGCTCCCCCTAGCTGAGTGTCGAGGTGTCCTTGAGCAAGGCAGCTAACCCTGACTGTTAGCTCCCAACGAGCTGGCTGTCGCCTTGCATGGTTGACTACGCTGTCGGTGTGTGAATGTGTGCGTGAATGGTGAATGTGAGGCAACATTGTAAAGCGCTTTGGGTGGCCGATGGTCAGAAAAGCGCTATATAAATGCAGTCCATTTACATTTACATTTAACACGTTTTTGACTGTTATCGAGGAGGGGGAGGTGTAAAATAATGCTGCAAGCTTCAATAAAGTTCAGTGCCAGTGGTTCGAATCGCCACATCAGCAGGAACTGTGAGCACACACCACTGCATGGCTCTGCCAGAAGCTGCACACGTCTGATATTCTAGGCCATCTAAAGCGAGCTCCTCCGTCATCCCCCAGACAGGCTGCTGTTGCATACATGCTGTCCAAAACAAACACTGTCACTTTAAGGTTGTGTCATTGGGGACGACAACAAGAAGGATAAACAAGTCCCGCCCACCTTGTCCTTAAATGCCCCACACTGAATACAAGCACTGGTGTGTGTGTGTGTGTGTGTGTGTGTGTGTGTGTGTGTGTGTGTGTGTGTGTGTAAGAGTGAGTGAGTTTGTAAGAGTGTCCTAGGGTTGTGTTGGTGCTGGTGGTGTGATGGGGGGATACCATGTCCTATAACAAGTGTTTAATGTGGCCTTTCCCCCTGCAGAGGCCTCTGACCAAAGGCCCCCCTAAGTTACGCCAAAGGCGTAACAATCCATTTATTGTGTTTTCTCTCTGAACAGGAAGTGAAGGGGAGATTGGGGTGGGGGGGGGGGGGGGGGGGGGGGGGGGGGGGTGGGGGGGAGTTCAGTGGGTTCAGATCAGGAACAAGGCCGCCGAGATGGAAATAGAGAGAGAGAGAGCGAGAGCGAGAGAGAGCGGATTACGTTTGCAATCATATTAGTGGCTGACAGATGCAACAGGGACCGGCTCAGCGGAGGTGAACGCGGCCGCTTGGTTCCCCATGTCGCTGGAGGCCTCTCTAGAGGTAGGCGCTACAAGACATACAAACAGGCGACTAGTGTTCCCCCCAGCATTGGGATTATGGTTCAGTCTGCTTCTCTGTTGTCTGAGTAGTCATGAGCGACTCCTGCATACATTAACACAAAGCATGTACCGATGTATAATGAGATGTGAAACTACAATGTAAAATAGGCCGACCAAAGAGGAAGGGACAGAGCGAGGGCTAGGGGGTGGGGGGTAAGTGGAAGGGACGGAGAAAGTGATGGCCACAACACAATGTGACTCTCTGACCCTTCAACATCCCAAGGAGGTCAGGAGGTCAACCTTCCTAGCTCCTGTTGACCTCCCCCCCACAACCCCTTCCTGCCCTGAGAGCAGTTATCCCCCAAATGATCACTGACATGGACCACACAAACATGCATT